>NC_088609.1:300000-550000 GCF_036013475.1 Columba livia | reverse complement strand
CCACAGAGGAAACCAACACACCAAGTACTCAACGTCACAGACAAGCCAAATGATAATCTGATATTCTTACACAGAAAAAGCAGCTGAGTATTTTCCAATTATGGATGTATTTAAATACAGTCAACTTCATGCTTCTGATTAAAAGGCTCTTTCTCTGTCAGGACAATTCACTCTTTAGTCATATCAATTCCAGAGGGAAAGTTCCAAACGATCCAGTGAAGGCAGACACGTTATCCATCACAATTAACAGCCAGTGCATGTCAACCTCACCTCTTGGTTTCATATCACAACGACAGCATGCGGTAATGAACTCTCTGTTCAGAACTGTAAGACCCGGAAAAGGAAAGAAATATATACTCCCAAACGCTAATTACTCAGATGCTTAATACTCAACCTCTTCAAAAACCTGGAGATCGGCCAAAAAGTGTCATAGCTGGTTTGACTCTGTACCAGAACACTATTTATTGGCATTTATCATTTCTATCTGCGCAGGCAGCCTGTGCTTAGTACTTAGCAATGAAATAGCTAAAAATAACAGCAGTGCTAATTGGATCATAAGTGAGCGTTTGAGAATTTTGATTATAGCCTAGGAGTCTTCATTAAATCCAGCTCCGGAACGTCCGCCACGTCTGCTGCAGCCGCCGCCGAACCGAAGGCGTCGTGTTCGCGGGGGAACCTCAGCACGCCGGTGGCTCCAGCCGTGTCACAGCTGGAGGCGATGCTGAGCGGCGCAGCAAACGGCTCGGCAGCACCGCGCCCTTCTGCCCAGCGCCCGGGTATCACCGCACAAGGCCGAGGGCAGCTGACCGCCCTGAAGGGAGGGCACAGGGCGCTGCCTGCCCGGGCGCGGCTGCAACCCGAGCACCCTCCGGCTGGGTCCGTCCCCCTCGAACCTCACCCTGGACCTTCACATCTTTTTCACGCACAGACATACTCCATTTGGACAAGCTCGCTGTCGTTACTTACGAAGCAGTGGGCATTTCCCGTCGCTACGCTGAAATGATTTAAAACAACGAGCCAATTAAGAAAAAAAAGATTTAGCTGAAATACCGAGAACAAAAGCAGCACAAAGAGCAACCTCTCTGCTTCTCCTCATACTGGGGGTTGCTGTTCTATGTACCAAAAATCAACAGAAAAATTGGAGACAAAGTAATGAAATAAACCAAAAAAATGGTGACCCACGGGAGAAAAACATTTTACCTCAAACATACCCGTGTACAGTTAATATCCAAAAAGCCATCTGCACTTCTGTAAAAACTGTAACTGAAACAGCACCCACTCCTGAGCCCGGGTTTTTAAAGCACACGCACGTGAAGGTTGCTCACCCCACTCGGCAACTGCGCCGATCAACAGCGGGAGTTTGGAAGTTCAGCCCACACCGCAAAGAGAAATGGAACGCATTTCAGTGTATTGGTCTGGCTTGGTTCTCATTGTACAAGCTCAGTCATGTTAATGCTGCTCCAAAATTGAAAAGAAAAATTGAGAACTGTGAACCAATTAAACAATTTTCAAGAGTTCATCATGTCAGTTGATGATATATACCCTCAAACAGAATGATTAAGCCTTTATAATGTTTTATTTATGTAAACTTGTTTAAAAAATAATGCTTTAGAACTCATACATTTACTTTGTTTGAACTTTACCAAGCAGAACAGACAACACTTGTGGCGTTAGAACTATTCAGGCACAATAAAAAGCTAAAAATCTGTCCTTTCTGGATGGCAAAGCAAGGCTTCCAGGGCCCGCGCGTGCCTCGCTCCCGCGGCGCCGCGGCAGCCCTGCGGGCGCGGGCTCTGCTGCCATCGCCGGCGACAGCGCGCACAGGGCTGTTCACAGCTCACACAGTATCCCGTATTTCATCAGGCAGCACAGCAGAGAACGTCTCTTAACTCTGACGGGAGAGGAAGCAACAATGTTCTAAACGACTGTTGACTCCGCTGAATTTGCAGATAACGTCAAAGACTGCAGTCGGTCAGGTTCACGAGAGACTCGAGATGCTACAGGAATCCAATTATGCCGGCTCTATTTAGTTGTCCTGTTTGCTGAGCCAAAGGTTAACGAGAACCGCACCGAAAACCTCCCGTGGTATTACAAAGTATTTCTTATGCTGCATAACATGTAAATGGAAAAGTGTTTTAATCAAGTCTCTCTTTAACTCTTTGATTGCAATGAAGTACTGTACGATACACCAAATTAAAAACGCATGATGGAAAAAGTGATTTTTAAAATTTGCCACAGAAGACATCACAACTAATTACTATAGTAATCATTACCGAATATTTCTAATCTGTAAAGGAAAGGGGCGTTCAGCACAGAGAGCCAGAGCTCGTCACTGCTCACATTAAACCTTCATGAACAGTAAGCTGCGGCTCTAATTGCAGACAGCGATGAACGCTGTTCTGTCGGTGACACGCTGCCGTGTTTGCACAGCTGAGGAGCCCAGCTGCAGCGGCCGGGCGCGGCACCCGCACCGCACCGCACCACACCGCACCACACCGCACCCGCACCGCACCGCACCCGCACCACACCCGCACCACACTGCACCGGCAAAGCCACCGCAACAACGCCACTGAAAGCAGACCTAAAACACATTCATGAGTTCTATATCTGTGAGGTGTCCTATTCAAAAGACAGGGGGGGAAACATGGGAACACCTAACAGCTGTGGGAAAACGGATTACAAGTGTTGAGTTCCCAATTCTTTTTTGGCCTAATGTAAACTAATAAAATGCCAAAATGGATCCAGGTTTCAAAGGCGGTAATTACCACACGACACCGCGCTGTTGTTTCAGATCTTACGCCCATCGGCTCAGATACGCTCCTGCATACATGCACATAGATTTACCCGCCCCTCTCCAAGTTGACCACTGTTTCTGCAAACACTACCACAGCCATCTTTTACACGGATTAGACATTCATGGAGCCTTTGCCTTTGTTTTTGACTGGCACAAATCCTTTGCCCAGAGGAAAACCCCCCCAGCCGTCTTGTCACACGAGCGGCAGCTCTCCCTTCACGGGAAGGGCAGGAATGGACGGGAAGGCACGCACGGCAGCTAGCGCCCACGCGCCGGGAAAGCACGGCCCCGCTCGTCCGCCCTTTGCGGAATACCCAGGTTCTGCCCTGGCTCGGCTTTATGAAAACAGCAGCACCTAATCCTCCTGCATTGTTTTTCTGGCACAAAATCCACATGCAACATAACTACATAACTAACCCTCTTTTTCCCAATAAAGGCAGAGGTCTCCAGCTGGCATTGGGAACATACCCGCACAATGTAAGTATCTGAGCAAAACGGAAAGACATGCTGTAAAACGCACGGCAGGGACAGCCAGGCCAAAAAGCAAGTCTAATATTTAACAGGATTCTGCAGTTAAGTCCCACAATTTCAGGAATTTGTAGGGAATTCTGTCAGCAAGGGTTTGCATTGATCTCGACTATGATTTCTCTCCATTTCTAAATAATGGTAATTCTAAAACTTGCAACATAGTTTGCAAACCCAATGTGCTTTGTACTGTGTACATATTGTTCACTGCTTCAAAATGTAAAATTGCAACTGTCCAGAAGTTCTTGCTGGTCCAGCAGGAACCAGCACAGACACTTTGAAAAAAGGTGAAGCTCTCCACTGACTCCAACAGGAACACCTCCTGCTTAGGCCAGACACAGCCTTCATAATGCCTTCATTATCTAGCCGTGCGCCCGGAATGCATGTGAAAAACGGGGCTTTCTTCCTGAAGTTCAACCGCTGCAATACACTTCAACTTCCAAAACGTTCTGTTTTGCTTCAGACTGGGAACACGCCTCCTTGTCTAGAACAAGCACTGAATTTGACAGACAGGAATAATGCCCACGTGCTTCAGCAATCCCGTATTTCCCTATTCGTATCTTACACGATACCGCTCTGGATAATGCGCAATATTAAGTTACCATACACGAGGCAGTAAAAGCTACTGTGTGATTCCAATCAAAAATCCAAGCAAAATGAGCTCCGCGCAGGAGGCATCGGAAGGAGCACGGAAGCCACTCACCGAGTCGTCTGCGGCGGACGGCGGCCAGCCCTCCCACAGCTGGTGCCGGACGGGGATGCTGGTGAGGTCGTACACGTTCCGCTTCACCTGCCAAACCAAGCCAAAACGCAGGAAAGTCAGAACTCGCTCTAACAAAAGCAACACAGGCACATTCCATTGTTTTAATCTCAATCATTGTTACACAGGTTCCTCCAGCACTCAAAGATTCAGGTCAGCTCCAGTGGTTTACACACAGCACTGCCCAGAGCAATTGAACAAACTACGTTAAAGAGAAAACACCACATAAATTATAATTCATAATGATTCATTATATAAATGTGTAAAACAATGCATAATACAGTTTTTCCCAGTGGAAAGTGTTAAAAAGTAATGAACAACCTGAAGGGAAGCAGAAGGAGATAACAAACACTGCTTCAGGTCTTCCCAGTTCATGTGTTCTGTTTCACCTGAACATTTTAGGTTCACGGTACATCTAATGCAATAATAAATACAACTAGTTTTACATAAGTTTCTGACATGGGATCCAAACAGAAATAAAAGTGAGTGTATTAAACAGTAAAATATTAATTAATAAGCACATTTCAAATTAAGATACCATTTCAAATCTTTATTAGCAAAATGCAAATAAACTAATTCTTACATCAACTCTTCTCACGCTGCTAACGTACGAGTGACTACAATTCCCCGGCAGGAGGAAGGGAAAGGGAAAGAACAGGGAGGGGGAAATTTCACATACGGGAAGAACACTCCGAAACACAAGAGTCCCAACTCTTACACAAACATGTTAACGGAGATTTAAAAGCTGGCATGTTTTCTCAGAGGTTTTGTGATAGGCAATTACGTAAATCACACAAAGATGCACTGTCATACTTGGGATGGAGGGTGATATCTCAAGCTCTGAGTATATTTGATACCTGAATGCGAAGGGTGCCCAGCAAGCGGCACGTGAAAGAGCTGCCCAGAACTGGGAACGCTAGAACGCTTACACACAGCAACGGTGGCTGTTGGGTTGACCTCCTGAAACTGCTACATGGGGATACAAGGTCCTCCCACATCTTCCCGGGTCTGTTTTAGTTTCCAAGTACAGATCCCAACCACCTCCAGTGCGTCCAGAGAAACATTCTTAAACAGATGAAACGGGTGTATTTTCCCACTGTTTCAGCTGACGCTGACAGGGCGCGCGCTGCGTCCCGACCCCAGCTCCGGCAGGGCTGCCGGCCCCGCGCCAGCAGACGCCAGTGTCTGACGCGCCAGCCAAGCGATACCATGGCAGATGAGCAACGTCTGACCCAAAGCAAACGCCAAGACCAGTCCAAACACCTGCCCTGGGATGTCATCTTTAGCTTCTCATTTATTCACTTGTCAGCTGGGAAGAAACAATTAATTGTATTCTAAGTGCTGCTATGAGTATTACTAGAAATTCCGTGAACTGACAAAACATACATGCAGTTGTCAGCAGAAAAGGTCTTTGAACTGGCACCTCGCTGGGGGTCTGCAGTGCTTACACTCAGTTTACACCTTCAGCTGAACAGAGAAACCAGTAAGAAAAAAATCTGAATGAAACATAAACTTTGACCCGAATTCTTTATCAATACTTGCCACAGCTTCACTTCAGAAGCACGGTTCAGTTTGGAATACATGGTAAGGTAATATGGCAATATAAACATATGGAATGTGCACATGTTCCCTCAAAATTTGGCATTTATTTTTAGTATAGAAGACATTTGCAATATCTGCAATAGATATCTATCTAAAAATGTGTTTGCACAATGAAACAGCACCACAAGTCTTGGTCTCAGGACCATCTCCAGAGAGAAGAGCTGCACTGACTCCTTCCATCCAACCGCACAGGGTTCGGGCAGGTTGACACGGGTAAGGACGCGCGTGCCCCGCGGTGCCGGTACAGCTGCCACCGCTGCACGCTGACCCACAACAGCCGGCTAAACGTACCGCCAGCCACCCGCCAGCACGAGAACACGGTCCTCGCCGCTCTCCTGCATTCCGTGCTCGGGAGAGACCGTCCCTGCGAGATAACTGCCCTCCAGTCACACGGCAGAAACCCCCATGACCCTTACTTTCACAACAGACAACTCTAAAACGCGCTATTTCAAAAAAACAACTCTTTTACAGAAAGGTGGGGTCAATAGAAGCACATTCTGCTGTTTTCAGAAAGTCTTCAGAAGTAAAAATAAATAACTCAGAAGTCACATTCCTCAAATTCCCTTTTAATTCCAAAGCACAACAGAGAGGCATTATGAAAAAAACACTATTTCCCTTCTTTCATTAACTCATCTGTAACTGCTCTGAATTCAATAACATTCCTCTGCTATTCTAAGCTTGAAAGGCTTGCTCGGGTAAAGTGTTATGTTGGTATAAAGCACAACGCCAGACTGATGTGCTGGACAAAAGTGATCAAAGTTGAAGTAATTTCAGCCAACGCACAAGTGTTCCGCTGCGTTATTCTACCGGAATGACATCTGTTGAGCAGCTCGCCGCAGAACAAACTGGCTGCTCCAGCGGGGCCGGCGGGGCCGGGCACCGTCAGAGACTCAGTGCTGGGGGGTTACACAACCTCACGCCAAAGCAGTCCCCTCTCACACACAAGCCACCATCCACCGTTTAACATAAAGCAATCTTGCTTTTAAATAACGATTTAGCTTTGTTTGACAATTACAATCACAAAAGCAGACTGCAAAATGTTTTAGAGACTGGGAATATTCACCAGTTGAGCACAGAAAACCCCTTTTCTTCATTAACTGACTTAATCGCAGTTTAAAGTTAAAAATCCTGTAGGGACGACAAAATTCTAGAGATTCACATAAAGCAGACCCATGAACTGCTGCTTCTCTAGGCCAGTGCAGTAAATCCCCAGCCGTACTCTTTCTCCAACTGACCCAATTTAGCTTAGTCAAGTGGATAAAGTCTGTGGTGAGGCTTGATTTATAAATTCACATTATATTGACAGGAGGACTGGAAGCAAACTCCACCTTCTCGAGCCATCCGCTGCGCTACGCTTACTGGCAAGCTTTTGTCCGCGCCTTTGATCAGTTTGCAATACTAATTGGTGCTGCTGCCTTTGTGCAGCCCGGAATTCCTGCTCACGCTGCCCAGATGCCGTGGTGACTGGCACGTTATCGTGGCAGCCGCCCCTGGGATCGTCATCTCCAGAACATACAAGATCATTTAAAAACTAATTAAAGGCATTTCTGTTTGATTCCACGACTTGGCTGTGAACAGTATCAATACCGCCCTTTAAACAACAACAAAAAAATACCCCGTGTATTTCAGATGCAATCTCACTGGAAAAGTTATGTCTAACCCGCGCCGAACGCCCTGCCTCGCAGCTCTACACGTGAACTCTTACCCTCAGCTCCTTTTCGCTGGTGCTAGAAGGGAGTTAAAACACCAAACAACGTCTGATACTCTAAGACAACTGTATGTCCAAGTAGCCAGCACACTGAGAAAACCTCCAGCACGCAGGCAGAGCCTTGGCTTCTTTCCTGGCACTGTTTGTGGGTTTGGTTTCAATGGTCTGTTTTTTTAAGGAGATGAGTATGTTGCTTTAGAAGGAAGGTTATACACAAACGATGCACTTTGTTTGTAGATATGTAGTTAACCCAACGTTCAAAGGCCTTCCACATCCATATTAGTAAAGATAAAATGAAGTAACGGGTACCCCAGGGCAGGAAGTCTACACCCGGTAATGTCACCATGATGTCCTGGCGGTTTCGCTCAGCGGGAATGAGCAGCTACTTATCTCTAAACTAGAAAAACCCGCAATCTAGTGTCCAAAACCCCACCAAAACCAACACCCCCAAACTGCTAAAAAATTAATCTTACGCTGAATCATCAAAGAACCGTCGAGCCTGCATCTGTATCTTTGAATCACAGCAAATCACAACCAACTTTTAACAGTGCTTTCCCTCGGGCTGTTTTCCGCTTATGCAGGTACGAAGTTAATTGAAATAATGTAGATAATGAACTTTTGTTAATCTTATTATCAAATATAATTTATGCAAAGCTGTAAATCGGCTGGGATGCTAAAGACTGTTCCAGGCACACGGGCAGCGTGAAAGACAGTGCAAAACCAAGCACGTGAGGTGCGGACAAAGGCAGCACTACAGTCAGCGCGCCGTGAGGAGTGTGGGCTGCGGCCGGGAGCCGAGCTAGACGGACCGCGAGGCTGCGGGGCACCCACGGCAAAGCCAGGACTTCGACACTGCCACGGAGAAGACGCCAAGAGAAGCACCCAAAGATGGCAGGGACGAGGACGATACGGGTGAGCGGTGCCAGAAAGACGTGCGAGGCAAGCAAAGGCGTGTGGTGAGAAAGATGGAAAGAAAGGAGGCAGACCCAGCGCAAGCAACAGTCCTCCAGGGGACGGAGGGAGCGACAGTCCTCCAGGGGACGGAGGGAGCGACAGTCCTCCAGGGGATGGAGGGAGTGACAGTCCTCCAGGGGATGGAGGGAGTGACAGTCCTCCAGGGGACGGAGGGAGTGACAGTCCTCCAGGGGACGGAGGGAGTGACAGTCCTCCAGGGGACGGAGGGAGTGACAGTCCTCCAGGGGACGGAGGGAGCGACAGTCCTCCAGGGGACGGAGGGAGCGACAGTCCTCCAGGGGACGGAGGGAGCGACAGTCCTCCAGGGGACGGAGGGAAGGCTCTGGCACCTCTGCCAGGCAATCTCCTCCAACAAGGAGTGTCGGGAAGCAGGGACACAACCTGCCCGATTTCTAAGCATATAGAAGTGTCAAAGGTGATATAGTGGTAAATTTGGAAGGATAATGATGTTAGCAACAGTTATGAACAAAAAGATGGGTCAGATAAAGGAGTAATTTCAGTTAACTATGGACTAACAAGAACTATTAAAACTAGAGAGAAAGAGTTCCTGACTCAGCCCGTCTGCCATAACCTGCTGCAATGGATTTGGCCCCCGGTAACAGTAACAACACAGGACAGGAACGGAAAGAGTCACGGAAGAAGATTAAAACCCAAACCAAGAGAGCCATATTTACAATGTTCCCACAGCAGAGAAAAGCTACTTTACATTTTATCGGGAAAAGGCTCTCAGCAGTCAACGAGAAACTGGATTTCGTAACTTTAAGCAGCCACATGTGCCGCACCTGCCGGCCAGCAGCCGGCCCGCTCACCCGCGGGCGACGCGCGCCCGAGCCAGCGGCAGCGCCCGGGCCAGGGCTCTCGCCTCACCTCACGCAAGATGCATCGAGCGGAATGGCCCGAGCCTGCCCCACTCACAACCTTGTTTGCCTTCTTGTATCTCCAATGTGCAACACAACTATAGTAAAACACAAGGAGCGAAGGTTATTCAAGTCAGCAGATTTTAATTTTAGTGCAGGCTTTACTTTAGAGACAACAATGTCATTCTAGAGACACCAAATGATAATTGTGCTCGCCCTCTAGCAGCTGGCTGCAGTGTGAATTATGGAATGCTTCCCATTACTGAGTTCAGATGGCAGAATCGGGCCATTTTTAAATAAGAATATCTGCTCTTAAGAATTTCATACCACTGAAACTCTTCAAGAAGGCTCACCAGAAACTACATTTTTTCATTTATCCAATTCTTTAATTCCAATATCTAGAAAAGAGACTGAAGTGCGTGAATTTTGCCTCTCGTCCTTGGAAGGGTGGAGTAGAGCTCCATCTATCTAGGGATCAAATGAACATTCTCACAGAAATAATCCACACTATTTCCAGTTTGAGAGACAAGGCAAGGACAGACGGGTCACTACTGAGAAAGATTAAGTGGCTGAATAAGTCAATGCAAAGTTGTTTTATTATTTTGCTATTATATATTTTTAAATGGGGGACGGACGAAAATTTTCAGGACTAAAAAGTGTGTAAACAGACAAACTTAGCAGAGAGATGATCACCGTAACATTTCAGTAAAAATAATCCCATTTAGGAAAACAAGACACCAGCTATGAGGATGGACTCACCAGTACCTCTTCCAGAAAGGCATGTGGAGTCTTTACTCCCCAGCTATGCACTTACAGCCCCATTCCCCAGATTTATGGCCATCAGAGCAAGTCCATACATCCAAATTCCCTTTTACTGACGTGAATTCTCGAGCGCTACAGACAGTCCTATCTGCTTATGTGAAATACTACTGGCAAACTTTGACTGTCCTGAACGCCCAAATGGAACGGTTGGCCGTGAGCCGGCCGGCTGTGCCGCATGCGCTGCTCCGGCGGCAGGACGACACCTCGGACACGCTTCGAGCGCTCACTGACCAGCCGTATTCAAATTGTGTGGGAATTTCTCCTGACCAGAAGCTGCTTTCAGAAGCCTGTCCAGTGTAGGAATCACCAGATGACCTTAAAATTCATTACATGTATTGACAGTTAAAATTCATTACATTTTGTAAATGCTTGTAAAGAAGCATTCAGCAGTTCCCTTTCAGCATTAGAAATAACATTGAGAGTCAATGACTTGCATGGATTACACGTTACTTAACACTTCATTATCCTCTGTTTCATACGTTGGAGCTCGTACTTTAACCTCACTTACACCAACCCTTTTGGAGGTCATCTGAACTGTTTTAACGCATCTATGCCAGTTGGTGTCTTAACACCACAACCTACAATTAAATGCACCGCTAGATAATACCAGGAGATCCTTGTGGTTAAAACCTGCAAATTTTGAAACAGAAAATAAAACGAAGGCTTCAACTAAACTTTACTGAATCTTCCAACATGTGAATTTCTGATTGCCCCAGGCAATATATATCTATACCTACGATATAATTTGAAAATACGGATGTTCCAGGCATGAGATATTGCCTCGAAGATTCAGCAAGATACATTCCTGATCTCAGCCTCCCGCCCAGACAAACTGGGGTCTGGGATCAGTCTGGGCTCTCTTTGGGGTACCCGACGCTCCTTTCTGGCGCTGCTTTGGATGTGGCCTTTTCCCGGGCTGCAGCAAGAGGCAATGGTGAACTACATTCACTATATTATATCATATTATTTGTTATATTCAGATTCTACATACAACTGTTTCACTGCCTTCAAAATGTTGGTTTACTCCTCAGTGCCTCAGTTTTCTGCCAACACACCTGCACACTGTGGTTCTGTGGAACAAGAAACCTCTTTATTGATCTCCATCTTTAGAACACCTAAAATCAGCTACGCCTCTAGACAAGCTTTATCGCTAAACGCAGCCTAACGCAGAGGTTACGGATTGCTGCTATATGGCCCGTGCTGGGCAAAGGTTCAGCCTATGTAATTATTCTTCTTCACTGCTTGTAGTGCCTAGGAGACCTAATTGTGATAATCCCCTCTGAACTTAAAACCGCAGGACCCTTTGAATATTTTAATAGAAGGTTAAAAGAAGAAACAAATTCCTATAGAAGAAGAAGGGAAAACACGTTCTTAAGAAACTGAGGTAAGAGACGTGAGTGTTTAAAAATCATTTTAGCAGCACACAAGCCCGAGGTCGAAGGCGGTTTGGAGGAACGGGGGGGAGCTGGCTGGGACGTGGGATTGAAGGGGAGACGTGGGCAGGGTTACGCGAGCCCGAACAACAAAGGCTTACCGACAAAACAATTTTACATGTTTACTGGAAAACGCCTTGAAGCCTCCTACCACCAAAATAAACCCCACGATAACGCTGGGAAGTTTTGTGTTGGGTTGCTCTCCACCGGTGCACTGACACAGGAAAGGTACGCCCTGAAGTTCGAGTTTGCTTTCCATTCAGCAGAGCGATCACCTGAGAAAAGCATACTCCTGAGTAACCTGGATGCAAAAGCACTGCTCTGTGGAAATTCCAACTGACCTTCACCCGCATGTGAAAGAGAACAGGCAACTGCTACTAAGTCATCTATTACTGGATCACTATCCAGAGAGCTCCTCTCTTGGCAAAGCACTCAGTCGCAATATGGGGGTAAATACAGTTTCCAGTAGTGTTCCCCCAAGGAGGACAGTTCTTTGCTGTAAAAAAACAGGACAATAACTGAAACACTTTTAATTCTACTGTCCCAATTCCAGTTGCTTCTATGTCCTAAAATGGTGAGAAATTGCCACACCTTATTTCCATTAAAAATTAACATTTTAAGACCTCTTTAAAAATAGTGGGACAGACTCTGGAGGCAAGTATTTTGCCATATGTTCTTTACTTGTCTCTAGACAATTGCTAGAATGCTCTTTTATGAGGAGCATACTTTATTACTGCTAGAGACAATGCCAAATTTATTTGAATTTTTGCAAATGGCCAATAATTAGAAAACATTCGTGAGTTCAGCTGTTACATGAAAGAGTAGCTCAGTCCACCGATGTCGTGAGGCGCAGCACCACAGTCGTGCCGGGAGCTGTGCAGCACATTCCGTACCGCAGTCCCGCAGTGCTCTCCTTTTGTCTCCCCACCAGCTGACGCCCCGAGACCGCGGCGCCCCCCCCAGCCCCGGCGCCAGGCCGGCCAGCGGGCCGCGGCTGACAACCAGCACGAGCCACGCACCCGACAGGTCCTGTGCGTTCCCTGACGGCAGCAGCACTGTGCTGCAGCAACAAGGCAACGCCGCCAGCGCGACCTGCGCTGCGCCTGCCAGTGTCCTTTGCAATCACCCTTGTATCCCAAAGGAAAAATGATCGCACGCAAAGTGCATTTTCTCTAAAGGCTCGCTGGGATCTTCACCGCGCAACCGAGAGCATGGGCTACCCAGGAGCCCGTCGATGACCCTGCTGCTGACTTGCTTGGTTCAGCTGGGTGTTGGTGTCAGGCCGGCTCTCCCGTGTGAGAGCTCGGTATGAACTCAACACGGAAGGAAACCGTGGTATCGGTCTCAGTCACCGCAAATGTGAATTTAATACTTTACTCTATGAAGCTGAGTTTGAATAGATATTCTACTAAAGTCATTTCAACTCCAAGTCAAATTATAAAACAAGGTTCACTGAGCTGTTAGTCGACCCTCAGCTAACAAAAGCCCTTCTCGGTGCCTCCTCCGTCTCACTTGCATGTCTCCCAAACTGCCACTTCCTTTGGGGCTTTTCTTTACACCAACAACATCCAGGAACAATCTGAAAATCGTTTCTGCGTTAACCAAGGAATGGTTGTTAGTTCCACAGTGGAAAGGAAAATCATGCAGATGATCTGCACAGTGCATTTTACGAATGTCAGCATACACATATCAATTACAAATATAGTTACTAATATTGCTACATTTAGGGTATATGCATATAAGGTGCCCAATTATGCTATTAACAAGCAGCTCTCCTATATACATATACTTTTAAAAGAGAATTCAGCCCATTTAACAATTCACTAACAAAGCTATTCCTTAGCTCATCCCTGCCATAACCTGCTCTATTCAGAAACATATGGGAAAAGACATTAAATAACCAGTGAAAACCATGGACTTCTGGTATTAGTGCTACACATTGCATACCCCTATTCATTATTCCACCTCCCTTGTTTAATCTATCATTAAGACTCAGTGACCCTACACTAAATTTAAAGCAGATCCTTCCTTCCTCCCATGCCTAAACTCACATACTTTTCCAGCTGGGATGCCCTCCAGTATTAGCCACTCTACAGGGTTTCTCTAATCTCGGCTCTGAACTGTGTTGTGCTATAGAAGCAAGAAATTGCTGGTTTACATCTTTGACCATGGAATCTGCCACCAAAAAACCCCTCATTTACTTAATAAGATAGAGAAAATCTTTCACTAATACATATTTAACAAGTACAAAATTTCATCTAGTTCCCTCTGTATGAAGTGGAACAAAAACCGCGAAGCAGACTGTTTGAAAGCTCTGCCTCCACGGACTCGTGTCCAAACACGAGTGCATTGGAAACCATTTTAAAGCTTTCAGGAGCTTATTGTCACATCTTGTAAGAGCTAGGTCTGCGTTTGCGTTCGAAGTCAATACGAAACAGTTTTCTAATAAACAAACAATCAAATCAATAAAACAATGAGATGATTAAAAAACAGATAATAGATTTGGTTTTGTCTTTTTAATGCAAGAACTAAAAATATCTTTAAAAAGATGAAGACCTCTGCCTCTTTGGCTTCTCTCTGTTGACACGGCTTGCACCTGAGCAGCAGTGGTCGTACAGGTGAAAGTGTATTAAGAGTTTTCTGAATAAGGGACAAGAAGCATGATCGTTAACACCTGCACGTTTGTCAACTACGCCCCGACTTTCTCTTCCATGATACGGTGAAAAATGACCATCAGGATTTTAGAAAGTTGCAGACAGTAGGACTGTGAGTAACGAGATGAAATTCTGTTAACAAATGAACCACGCAACAGTGCAACTTCTATACAGACTTTTATCTTTACTGAAAGAAGCCACACTGGCTTCATGAATAATACTATTTTTAGCATATTTAAATATGTCTCAACGTATTTCCTCAAGAGAACAGAGTTGCAAAGAACAGCTGCAACCTGCCCAAACCCTGCATTCTCTCTGGCTTCTACTTCTTCAGGTCTTTCTCCAACAAGCACTTGAACCAGTGGTAGCTGCACGTGAGGTGTACGTATTTGTAGAACACAGAAAAATCATGAGGAAAGCAAACTGGTAAGGCTCAAGTTGCCAAAACTCTACATGCGGGCTGTAAAGGGTTATTTCCAAACTCCTGCTCTCTGTTAGAAGTTATCGGGTGACAGAAAACTGTTAGGAACAGTTCAAACGAGCACAGTAAGCGCACAGCAACACTGGCAGCCTGAGCCCGCGTTCTACCCGGCGCAGACACGGCAAGGTGAAGGGAAAAACACCACACGTGGACTGTGTAAAACTGGTACACGGAACAATTTGGAGGTAAAAATGACGGGAAGGCTCTCCAGTGAGGAGCTCTTCTCCGCATCTGAAGAGAAGTCCTGTTCTGCCGAACGCACCCTCCCACCACGAGCGCTGCCGTGCTCGGGCCGCGCCAACCGGCTCGCGGGCCGGAGAGCTCACGGGGGTGCCTAGAAAAGATCACTGCGCCCCTGCAAACTCCAAAACGTTAAAAGAAAACCACATCACCGTGTTCTACCGGGAGCAGCGCACCACTGAGTCTCCAACGCGACGAGAATGCGTTCACTGTACCTGCAGCGGTGGCCACCTTAGAGAATCGTCCATCTTGAGTAACCCAGAAACCACGAAGCTGTCTCTGGAATATACAGCTAAGGGCAATCTGGCCCGTGCTGGACCAGAACACGACATGGAGCCAGCTCTCCCGCGGACTCCGGCCTTTGCCGAGCCCACCGCTCACAGGACGTGTGGTGAGTGCTGCGGGAAAAGAGCCTGCGCGAAGGCCCTCGGCCCGCTTCCACTGCTCGGCCGTGCGAACCGTCGTCCCACTGGAACGAAGACCCAGCAAAGGCTAACTAATCACTCAGACTGTTGCCTCTGCACTTCCCAGTCTTCAGCTCAACATCCAACCCTATAACTATCAAACAAGCAGAGAACGCTATCCAATTTAATTAAAAAATGACTTAAATTGCAGGTTATTAAAAACTCAGCTACTCGCTTCCCCCAAAATTCCTCAAATGTTGCACAGAATTAAGAGGCCTCATCGGAAATACTTTTTCTCTAAAACAAAACTAGAAACTATGTATTACAAAAAAAAAATACTCATAGACAGTGAATTTTAAGATCAGAAAAGACTATTCTGCTCAAATTAACACATTTTGATAAATCAAAGCAAAAATGTATCCTCACTTTCATTCCCGTTACAGAATTATCACCTCAATAGCCAATCAAAAGAAAGATCTAATGAGGTATTTCAGTATCTCCCAAAGAAATATTTTCAGCTGTTTTTCTTTCAAGTGCTTAAAAGGAGAGGAGTAATAAATTGCTCCTGCGCAGTCTTCTTTATTCTTCTGCTATAACAAACAAAGTTACAGCAAGTCTTTATTCTTCACACACTTCAATGTATTTTCTTTCTCTTGCTGCAACAATGGCAGAGGAAACCTCTGACCAGAAAGGACAATTGTTTACCAGCGACAGCGAAGTTCTGCTCTGAGCACTAACCTGCTCGGTCCTGCCAACGGCTGGGATGACAAAGGCCCCACGGGTAACAAGGAGATACCTGAGAGAGGGAGGAGACGCGTCTGCTGCAGCCCAGCAAGAAGGAGGCGGGAAGCCGAAGGAAGGACGTGCGGATGGCCGCTGACTCACAGAGCGAGCGTTCCCAACGGTGCGGTGACACCAGCATCACCGCTCTTACGGTCCATGGGAGAACGCTTGGAAGAAAATTCATTAGAGGCACATCCAGCGAATCAAGAACGTATACAACAGGCCCACTAAGGAGATGTAGGGTCTGGAATAAATTTATTAGCACTTTTTGTTGTTTCTGGAACTAAAGATCAGCCCTGAGTACACATAACCTGGAAGGTTCTGAGGATATCCTCCGAGGTCTCCCGTTGTCAGAAATGAACACAGATGAACCAGAAGAGAATGGGCCCTTCTGAAAGACCAGATGCTTTCCACGAGAGGAGTGACGTCTCTCCAGGTGCTTTCCAACGTGTGATCATCACCTCGACACGGGAGGCTTCTGCATACTCACTATCGACAGCTGCTGGAAAACATGCTGCAAAGAGCTCGTGTCCCCGCCCGGCCAAACGAGCCGTCATTTACCCCGAGCACCGGGAAAGGGACGGAAAGCCCTGTGTCCCACCATGCGGGTGGTGTGGCTGCTGACAATCAATTTGGTGAATTTATTTTGCAGCCTTGTGTCTTTGAGTGACATGCACACGAATAGCAGTCATGACGCAGTCACAGACAGTGCTTGGGCAAGAAATGAGCCACAAGGTGCAGACAGGAGAAATAGGAAACATGGATTATAATCTGTGTAGGAAACACAGATTAACTGATCTCCTCGAGTAGAGAAACCTGCTCGGTAACATCAACACTCTCCATATGAACGTGAAAACAAAGGCACTCAGACTGCCTGAGTGTTCTCATCTTGCATTCCTCTTGGATATTTGGAACATTTTCTGTGAAGTCCTCTTCCCTTGAAGTAAGAGGCCACTGCTAAAGCCGATGGATTACAAGACCCAAAGACTTGCCTGCATGCGTTGTGAAAACAAACTCTCGCAAAGCAGCAGGACAAGAGGGCGGAGGGATGGCAGAAAGCTGCTGGTGACAGTGTCACAAACGGGCACTCCAAACTGCAATTCCACACCAGCAAACGTGTGTAATCTATCGCCAAAGCTATTGAGAAAACGGAAGCATCAGTCCGGAGGGGAAACGGGGCACTCCTTTCCAAAACCTTCAGAACTGGTTAGAAGGCAGAGATTGACACGGCAGCTGTTGAAGGCAGGGCCGGCTGTGGTGGCTGTGCCCACGATGACAGCCTGAGGACTCAGTCTTCACAACGGCTGCAAGGAAGCGGCGGGAGCAGGACAGGGTTCAGAGGCCTCGCGGTTCCTTTTGCTGCGAATCTGTGACCTTGTCGACGCTGAAATCTACACTTGATGAAATAGTTACTCACTGAATTCAAAAGACCATTTGCCCTACTGACAAAAAAGATCCTATTTCTAGACTTTGGTACGTAGGTAGTGTCAGAAACACAGAAGGCTCCTGTCCACATGCCCCCCTCTTCGAGCACAATATTCCAGATCTGATCCCTGGAAATGGGCCACTGCAAGATGAGAATCTGGGATGGAGATTTTGAGGATAAACTAATGTTACATGATCTTAAAAATACAAATGCACATCAGAGATCAGCCTTGGGAAAGATGTAAATGTAGCCTGTAAGAAAGCCCCAACCCCATGCAAATGAACCAGCTGAACAGCAGCAATGGCCACCTCGCACTTCTGTTTTTCAGCGTCTGTCTCTGAACCAGAAGATCTTAAGGCACGTTTACCGTGCAGGGATAGAGAAGGATAGAAAAGTACATTTCAGAATAAAAACTGTGTAGAAATACTTGCAAATTAAACGCCTCTTTATGGTTTCATCACAGCTTTTTTTTTTAAAAAAAGAATCAATAAAGCTTCACAAGAGTAAACTGTGTGCGGTTGTTCCTCCTGCATCAACATCAGTGCCAATTAAATTCTGAACCCTAAATCTTTATTGTTTCCCATTAGCTGCTAACCAGAATGAACAGTGTGATCTTCTGGGATCCCAGGCTGAGACTTGCTGTAACAGCAGTTAGAAAAAGAGATTCTTGTTCCGACTTGTCTGCTGAGGAAACCTGACAGCGAAGCCACACGGTGCAAAATAAACACATAATACCGAGATGTTAATTTTACAGAAACACTTAACTTTTTGTGACCACAATTAACACTTGGGGGGAAAAAGCCATTGACAGGTCTGCGGGGCTGCTGCTCCCGCACGCGTCCCCGGCTCCTGTGCGAGCGGCGGGGGCCCTGGCGCCAGGGGCTCCTCCAGACGGCACACGGGACAGGGAGCCGGGCAACGGCCACAGACTGACACCGGCTCCCAGTCAGGGTCCAAACCAGAAGTCCAAGGGCAGACGGCTGCTGCGAACGGCCCGTCCTCTCCTCCTCCCCCACCCACGGCTCTGGGGACACCTTGTTTTTGTCTATGAAACCAACCAAAGTCAAAGGTTTCCTTTCGGCTGACCAAGGAAGTCATCATGGAAAGAAATGAAGGACAGGACACTAAACACCAATACAAAAACAGACTGCTTTTTAAAAAATTGATGTTATTAGAAAGGTAATAATTTCTGTTACATAGATAGAGAGTGTAAGAGGTCCTCAAATCAAAGTCCTTGTAGACTTGAACAAGCGCTACTTCAGAGGAGGACTTTAAGCTGATGACGCTGCGGCGGCGGGAGCATCGACGGCCCCGCGGCAGCACCGAGAGGCCCGCGGCAGCACCGGCGGCCCCGCGGCAGCACCGAGGGGCCCGCGGCAGCCCACGGCAGCACCGGCGGCCCCGCGGCAGCACCGAGGGGCCCGCGGCAGCACCGAGGGGCCCGCGGCAGCCCACGGCAGCACCGAGGGGCCCGCGGCAGCCCACGGCAGCACCGGCGGGCCCGCGGCAGCACCAGCGGGCCCGCGGCAGCACCGAGGGGCCCGCGGCAGCACCGAGGGGCCCGCGGCAGGTTCAGTGCGTGTTCCACACCGGGCACTATCGTCCCTGGCGCTACTTTATTACTGTACAACCGACAGGGCTGGTTTTAGCAGACGTGTTTTAGTGGTTCTACTTGCTCACACAGTGAAGATGAGACTCGTAAGGGAAACCAAAGCTCTGCCCTCTACCAGGTGCATGTATATGACTAAGTGTTCTGTAAATACAAGGGATTTACTATGATTTATTTGTCATGTATTAAGTAGTACAGGTTTAAATGATTCTTTTTACAAGCCTTACTTTGCTTTAACTTCACCTAATTCCTCCTCTGTTTATGTTAAAGTAGAACAAGCTGCCCTTAAGATAATAAGAATGTTCACACAACAGTTCATGTTGGTTTAACTAAATCATATTAAAAGCACACCTTTATTTTAAAACTAGGCGGTGTTTTTGCAAAGAGCAGTTCTGAGCTGTAAACCACTATTAAAGCAGTGTCCTATGCTATAAGTTTTTCACTACAACACAAACATTCATAAAGGTGACACAGATGTTTGAAACTGGCCTGGGATCTGGAAGAACAAAATGGCTGCATGAAAAGATGGCAACTACTGACCAAACTGAACCTGCCGCCAGGATGTAAACGTCTATCAAACCTTAATAACCAAGTGACAAACCCCTCTGAATCAATACATTTGGAACACTAACTCAAGATTACTAAAGAAGCAGATAACATTAAGAATTAAAATGCAGAGCACATACTAGGTAAACATAAACCACGAAATATTATTAATTGTCATATACTTCTGCATTTACACTACACGCGTATTTCAAACGCGAGCACTAACGTGCAGCGAAAGGCGCAGAGCACACGCGCTCAGTGCCGCGGTCGCAGCTGCTCGCCGCGGCCCGGCGAGCCGTGGCGCTACACGTGCCGCTACGCCGCCGGGCCTCCCTGCGACGGCGCTGACACAACAGCAGCTCCTCAAGGACACGCGGAGCTATGCAAAGTCAGTGGAGGAAATACACACCGACAAAAGCACACCAAAAATGTAAAACCACTTCTCTAAATCCTCAGAAAGTGTAATTTTATTTAACTATGGAAGTTAACATCAGGAATAACAATTTAATTGACAGAGAAGCATGTCATTTGATATTCGGACAGTAGGCTGTGAAAATTCAGTCTGCTCAAAAGCTGCCACGCAAGCCCCGTAGTCAATGATGCCCTCACACAGGGACAGCTCTCAGGTTAATTCAACATACTCAGCACCCCGTATTGCAGAAAATAACTATAAACAGCATAATAATTAAAAGGTTCTGATTTACAGTATGTTTTTCTGAACTGTAAGGAGAAAACAGTATTTAGAACAGTTAAGACAGATAAGCCATACTGATGGTTTTTTTAAAACATGAAACAATGAAGAAATTCTTACAAGTTAGTCATTAAAAACTGCCAGAGTCAATAAACCAGAACACGGGAAGCAGGAACGAGAAAGCGCTGAGAAAGAAAAGTGTGGGGGTGACCAGAAAAAGAAACCGAGGAAAACACTCTTAAAAAGAAGAGGGGAAAAAGAGAGAGAAATTATCGGTGAAATTGCCAACACACAAAACACTGCCCACCCTCACCCAAGCACAACTGACCCTGCCCACCCTCACCCAAGCACAACTGACCCTGCCCACCCTCACCCAAGCACAACTGACCCTGCCCACCCTCACCCAAGCACAACTGACACTGCCCACCCTCACCCAAGCACAACTGACACTGCCCACCCTCACCCAAGCACAACTGACCCTGCCCACCCTCACCCAAGCACAACTGACACTGCCCACCCTCACCCAAGCACAACTGACCCTGCCCACCCTCACCCAAGCACAACTGACACTGCCCACCCTCACCCAAGCACAACTGACACTGCCCACCCTCACCCAAGCACAACTGACACTGCCCACCCTCACCCAAGCACAACTGACACTGCCCACCCTCACCCAAGCACAACTGACACTGCCCACTTCTGAATTATTCAGAAATAAGTCCTCCTAAAAAGAGGAACACTCCGAGTAAGTGCAAACAGGAGTTTATGCAGGATACAGAGGGGAACGTTGAACTGAAATTCAGCTCACGGTTACAAGGACACTAATAATGGGAAACGAACACTGCTCACAACGTTTCTTAAGTAAGACTGTTGCAGAGTTGCTGAGTTCAGTAAAAGGTGGCCTGTCATCAGAAATGAGGAAAATACGTCTGAGAAAAATGGAAGAGCTTTGTCTTTCTGTTTCTCCTGTAAGAAACTGCAGAGATACTTGGGATGCTGCAGCTTGCCCTGACGCTGTGAATGAAAGGGCAGAAGTTATGTCAGTTCTTAGGGTTCACCATTCCTTCCTCCGTTTCCCTTTTTGGCTGGAGCGCGGCAGGTACAGGCACGCTGTGTGACAGCCAGGCAGGGGACTTACTCCATTTGTAAGCACAGATTTGCGGGAAGATGCTCTCCCTTACAGAGAAATTGTAGAAAAATAGAAGGAAAAAAAATCCTTGCTCTTTGCACTGCTCTTTGCCTTTTTCTTCATGTATTGCTGATCCATATTAAATACTGGAACATATATTTAACCTTTTCACAAGGTCCTTGCGCTGATGGCACTGCCTCGATACTGCGGGTTGTCCCACTTTCTCACCTCTACTCCCAGTCTCTATTTCTGCTGCCTTTGTGCGGATCAGACAACACTCCACGTATCAGCAGCCACGGGTGTCTCACGGTGACTCTGCTTGGGGCAGTTACACGCGTGCAGTTCTGGGGTGCGGAACCAGCTGTTTCAGGTAATTCACGGTCTGAAGAGAAATACCTAAAGTTGGAAAACCCCTGAAGTCAGTTTAGCACAAGCAATAATGGCGGCAGTGGAGGTATGAACTAGGTCTTGTGGGTTTTCCTGTTTGGTGTGTTGTTTTTCTAGGATGGACATCAAAAGGATGTCCACTTACATCCATTCAACTGAGCTCAAGAGGAGCAGAAAAATGGTGGAGGCTACTCGCAGAACAGAGGAAAGTCAGAGGGCACGGAACAGAAAGCTCCTCTGCTTTCGCCCGTGCTGCTCACTACTGGAAAAGTAAAATACCCGATACAGAGGCCAGTCCTGCGGAGCCGGGCAGTAACCTTTGGTCAGAAGGTGGAGGGTCTGCTCCCCGAGATGACCAGACACGAGCAGATTCCGTACGGGGACACGTGCTCATTCCGTGCCCGCGTCCTGCTGCGGGCACTGTCCGCACGAGGTTCGAGATAACGGCTGCTGACATGAGGTGCCGGTAACCACGAACGTCCTCAGGCTCGCAGGATCCTGTGGCAGCTTCCCCTGTCCTGCAGGATTTGCTTCTCTTTGCCACTCTTTCTAACCTTAGCTTGCCCTGTGGCTGTGTCTAGCGACGCTTCAGATAGTTTGCCTCCAGCATACCCAGAGCAGGCTGAGAAACATCCCTGCCCTGTCCTCATTTATTTCTATGTCCCTCCAGCAGCTGATGCAGTCTCAACCAACCCTTCGTGCCGTGCCCGGGTGACGCTTGTCTAGTAGGAAACCGGCTGGTTCGACCTGCGTGCTCGTTAGGAGCGGAGGTTCACCGCGCAGGCTCGCGTCGTTTCTGCCGCGCACCGCCATCCCCGCGCGCATCGCAGCACCACTGCGTCCAAACCAGGGGAACCAGTTCGCCTTGGTCTGCTGATCGACGCAGCGAAAAATAAAGCAGATTCGAGGCTTGGTACAAACCCAAAAATTGTGATCAAACTATATAGTTAGTAAATTGTTTGTCTAAATCTTTCATGTATGATGAAAGATTATTATCATAATTCATTAGCAAATTACAGACTTTGTAATGCAGGCAGCCACAAATTTGGCTTTGTATCAATCATTTTAGACCAGCTGGGTAGAAATTAACACAAGTCTGGGCCACATAAAATGAAATGCTCTTTCATTTTTAATTCACTGAAAACTTTGAAGGAAAGAAATGGAAGCTCTTTCAAAAATGGCAGTTTTCCCGGATTTTTGTCAATAATTCGATTTCGCTGTAGAGAACCAGACACATACACACGGAGTGTATGTAACGTAATACCACAATAACTGTTCAATCAAAAAACGTGAAGTACAGAGAAAAGACAAAGCAGTGCAGTTTAGCAGCCCCTCTCCCCGTTTCCGAGGAGTAACAGCCGCTAGCGAGCCCTGGAAGAGCTGTTAAACAAGCACAGAGGCTGTCGGCCCGGCTACCCACCAGACAGCGCTGCCGAAATTCCTGCTGAGCGCCCTCCAGCCCACCGAGATGACCTGGTATCAAAGGCGTTTTGATTGCCTTCCCTGAGCTGCAAGGCCTCGCATGGCGACAGCTGCCTTGGGGAGCAACGGACACAAATTTCATCTCAGTGGCACCTAATCCAGAGACCGGTACCAGCAGCATGGAAAAGTCAGCGACAAATTAAACAATGAGGGCTTTTCTAGGAACAGATGCTTTTTGCCTGCAGCTGTAAAAACCTTATAACAATCCTGCACCCCACTGTCTGGTCACGCAACTGTCACAAAGCAAGGCATACATTTCGCCACTTATTGCGAATGTTTGCCCAGAGCTTCTATAACCCTCTTTAAAAACAGTAACAGGGATTCCTTGAGGGTGATTATGAGGCCGTTTTATCCCTTAAATGAGTGCGAGGCTCTTCAGTTTATGCCCACGGTTCTTCGTTTCAAAAAACAAAACCACACCCGAACTTTCCAAGTTCATGTTTCACACAGACATAAGAATATAATTCCAAATGGGTAAGGAATGGCTTTGCGGACCGGACAGAGGCAAACACCGCTCACTCGGGTCTGAAACTGCACCCGAGCATTTCCTGGCCAGCAGTTCCGTGCATGGCAGCCCAGCGCTGCACCACACTGCACCGCACCGCACTGCACTGCACCGCACTGCACCGCGCTGCTGCACTGCACCGCACCGCGCTGCTGCACTGCACCGCACTGCTGCACCACACCGCACCGCGCTGCTGCACTGCACCGCACTGCTGCACCACACCGCACCGCGCTGCTGCACCACACCACACTGCACCGCACTGCACCGCACCGCTGCACCGCACCACATTGCACCGCACCGCTGCACCGCACTGCACCGCGCTGCTGCACTGCACCGCACCGCGCTGCTGCACTGCACCGCACTGCTGCACCGCACCGCACCGCGCTGCTGCACTGCACCGCACTGCTGCACCGCACCGCACCGCGCTGCTGCACTGCACCGCACTGCTGCACCACACCGCACCGCGCTGCTGCACTGCACCGCACTGCTGCACCACACCGCACCGCGCTGCTGCACTGCACCGCACTGCTGCACCACACCGCACCGCGCTGCTGCACCACACCACACTGCACCGCACTGCACCGCACCGCTGCACCGCACCACATTGCACCGCACCGCTGCACCGCACTGCACCGCGCTGCTGCACTGCACCGCACCGCGCTGCTGCACTGCACCGCACTGCTGCACCGCACCGCACCGCGCTGCTGCACTGCACCGCACTGCTGCACCACACCGCACCGCGCTGCTGCACTGCACCGCACTGCTGCACCACACCGCACCGCGCTGCTGCACTGCACCGCACTGCTGCACCACACCGCACCGCGCTGCTGCACCACACCACACTGCACCGCACTGCACCGCACCGCTGCACCGCACCACATTGCACCGCACCGCTGCACCGCACTGCACCGCGCTGCTGCACTGCACCGCACCGCGCTGCTGCACTGCACCGCACTGCTGCACCACACCGCACCGCGCTGCTGCACCACACCACACTGCACCGCACTGCACCGCACCGCTGCACCGCACCACATTGCACCGCACCGCTGCACCGCACCATACTGCTGCACCGCACCACACTGCACCGCACTGCACCGCACCGCGCTGCTGCACCGCGCTGCTGCACCGCACCGCACTGCACCGCGCTGCTGCACCACACCACACTGCACCGCACTGCACCGCACTGCTGCACCGCACCGCACTGCACCGCACTGCTGCACCGCACTGCTGCACCGCACTGCACTGCACTGCACTGCTGCACCGCACTGCACTGCACTGCACTGCTGCACCGCACCGCACTGCACCGCACTGCTGCACCACACCACACTGCACCGCACTGCACCGCACTGCTGCACCACACCACACTGCACCGCACTGCACCGCACTGCTGCACCGCACCACATTGCACTGCACCGCTGCACCGCACTGCACCGCTGCACCGCACCACACTGCACCGCACTGCTGCACCACCACACGGCTGCACCACGCTGCACCACGCAGCTGCACCAATGCTGCTCACCAGTTCAGTCCATCTCCACAACTGCTACATGAAATATCCTCATGCTCTCCAAACAGTTTCCTCTTTGTAGTAAATAAATGCACTAACAAACGTTAAACCAAAACATAAACTCTTACCGAAAAAAACTTCTGTAAATCAGTGAATAAAAGAAAACCATCAGTTCCAAATTAAGTGAGCAATTTGCAATGTCAAGAATCTAGTTATGCTCCATATGAACCGATGGGGTTTTAGATGAGCTTCTGTTGTGTATTTAAAGTGATACCGCCAACACGATTTACACAAGTACCATATTTTCAAACATTCTCTCCCCGAGCAAACACTCAAATTGTGAAGTGTTTCCTTTCCTATCAGGGAAACAACAACCACAACTTTTCCAGAACAACAGTTCATTAGCACCTCACTATTTATAAGTATAATTGGGTTGTTTGATGAGAAAACATGAGACAACGCTGAGCCTACTATAATTTGCACAAATACAAATTTCATTGTCTGAAAACAAATCAATGACTCAACGGTGTTTTTTAATACCGGTGTATATCATGCAGTTAGTGATCCTATTATAGCTAGCCCAGGACAGAAAGGCTGAACCGTGCACTAGTACGCTTTCACTTACAGGATGTAAATTGACTTTTTAATTGCAAAAACGCAAAGCTGAGTTTTTCCTTTCCGAAGGCGCTACCGCGGCTGCGCGGGCACCAGCGCTCGCTGCCAGCCCGGACCGCGGAGCGGCCCGCGCGCCCAGAGCCGCCCGGTGCGCCCAGAGCCGCCCGGTGCTCCATGCGCCCAGAGCCGCCTGGTGCGCCCAGAGCCACCCAGTGCTCCATGCGCCCAAAGCCGCCCGGTGCGCCCAGAGCCGCCCGGTGCTCCGCGCCCCCAGAGCCGCCCGGTGCGCCCAGAGCCGCCCGGTGCTCCACGCCCCTAGAGCCGCCCGGTGCGCCCAGAGCCGCCCGGTGCTCCGCGCCCCTAGAGCCGCCCGGTGCGCCCAGAGCCACGAGCCGCCCGGTGCGCCCAGAGCCGCCTGGTGCGCCCAGAGCCGCCTGGTGCTCCGCGCCCCTAGAGCCGCCCGGTGCGCCCAGAGCTGCCCGGTGCTCCGCGCCCCCAGAGCCGCCCGGTGCGCCCAGAGCCGCCCGGTGCTCCGCGCCCCCAGAGCCGCCCGGTGCTCTGCGCCCCCAGAGCCGCCCGGTGCTCCACGCCCCGAGAGCCGCCTCCACGGCGGCCAGGAGAGCAGCCTTGCATCGAGATTTCCCGCCCTGAGAGTAAACCACAGCGAATACTCAAAATCAGAAGAGCACGCGTTGGTTTTAATTGCAGTTTTTAAAAAATGCAGGGGTTTAAACTAGGACTTGATCCCCAAAATCCTTAGCATCCTTAAACTACATGGGCAAAGCCGTTCAGTTCAACATGATTACTTCTAAAATAAAGACAACTCACATGACTGAGCATTTACGGAGCCGAACCCATAACCAAACTTTTAACAATGACTCCTCATTACTTTCAAATTCAAATAAATCGATCCTTATCCTTTGAGAGTTTCTCTCCAATCCAACCACGCTTATGGACGCAGCGTAACAGAGACAGAGCGAGAGAAAGGACGAGGGGAGATGGAAACACACACACAAACGTGCAAGTGCTGACACACGGAAAGCTAACAGATGTGTGACTTCTCATTAGTTATAATAATCTGTGCTGGAGGCCGGCGGACATGCCGGGCCTGCCCTGGAAAGCAAACGCCTTCCTTCCCCGTTCAAGTCTGTGTGCTCCTGCATCTAGCCCGGAGAAATCCCTGCTTCCAGCAAACCTTAGATATCGGCAGCGGCACCTTCATGAAAGGCAAATATTAAATTATAATTATCCCAAACAGACACAGTCTTGTGAAACTAACCCTGCATTCATATGAAAATACAAAGCGCTGGCTATACCGCATTTGATTCGTCCCTGGACACAAAGCTTTACCACAGTAAACTCAGTCAACTGTTGCTCTTGCTTTTATATTCATAGTACTTAAATAGCGCACTTTAAAACAAAAAAACCTCCAATTGGCTTTTCATACACCCACCCTCCCCAAAAATAACGCACTTGAAAAACCCAAATGATATGAAAAGGCTTCAAGGCCTCTTTTCTCCTTTTCACAGCACTTTTTTTATTGCTGTTTGCAGTAATCTGCCTTTCACTTTCTCATTGCTACAGAACAAACGAGGAGGCTCAGGCTTTGAAAAGGGGGCTCAGTGTGTAATGGGCCCACTAGAATTAATTTAGTTGCACCAAATCCATTGAGCAGCGAGGTTTTTTCTCCCTCAAATCATTTTGAGGGGACGCAGCCCCCAGCCTTTGTAATTCTAGTAAAGCACTTAAAGTGCACAGTAGGTGTTCATCAGGACCATCTGGTCAAAAGCAAAACAAGCTGCTGATTTTGCCTTTGAATAGAATGAAGCAAGTGTGAATTAGTCTCTTCAATTAGCACTATTACAACCTGTCAAGTGCATATTGTAAAACAGGATTATTACAGTATTGGTCACCAGTGCAATTATTTACTCTCTGCCTTTTCTTGCATATAAAAATGTCCATGTTGACTAGATTTTGATAACGGAAGATCGTTTCTTTAATGATATGCACGTCCAAACCCACCAAAACCAAATTACAGGTTATGAAACATGTTCTGTTAGGAATATATTCAGTTTCACAATTAATAGAGAGGTAAAAGGGTGCCCTTGCTTTATCTCCTCTTGCTGTTTCTGTTGCATAAAGAGAAGAAGCATAGTTATATCCTTTTACGATACCTTTGAAACACCTCTAAGTGCCCAGCAACGCCAGCCCTTGGAACAGGTACGGCCAAGGTATTTTCTCTATTTCCCAAGGAACTTCCTTTTAATGCAACTCCTAACAAATGACCATTTACTACAAGTTTATCACGGCTTGCTTTCAGCAAACACATTTTAGTTTAGCAATGGGCTGGTTTCCTCTAAAAGGAAGGAAGAAAAAGCGTGAAGTCGATTTATCTTTATGAAAACAGGCTTTCTCCCCTTGTTTAAAAGGCAAAGCCTGGTTTGCTAGCTGGTTCTCACCCGCCGCTGCGGAACACCGAGGCTGCCACAGCGATGGCTCTTGAATTGTGGATGCTGTTGTTACGACTCCTATACATTGAGGATAACTTTTACCTGACAGATCTCTTTAAAAAGCAAACAAAATGTCCGAATTTCACAAAAAGAACGTACGTCTCCTGAGTACAATCGGTGTAACAACAATGTGTTTTACTGGCTTCTCTGATATTAAGAGAAGAATCGGACAATTGTGCAGAATGTCTGTGCACCTCCCACTAAATCCCAAGAAGTGTTGGTCACTGACTTTTATTAGCATGAGAATACTTTTCAACAATTTTAAAGCAAGTAGAAAACCCCAAAATATAACAGAACTGTTTCTCAAACTGTTAATGTATGTACTATACTTGGACATGTCCATATTCTGATATCTGACAAACGTGTTTTATTTTAATTACTGAGCCACAACATTAAAAGTAACATCATTTATATATACGTTCCATGTCCCTGTGCCAATGTCTGACCTGTACCAGGGATGATCTCACTCTACAACAATTGGCTTGAAAGTATTTTGTACAGATACCACAAATCAGATCTGAAAGAAGTACAAGGGCTTCAGCTGGATTATTTTTCTGCATGGTGAAGGTAATTCGTCTGCTCACCTATATTTATATATTGTGTTTGCTTAGCCCGTTTAAGCAAGGTTTCTGCTTGAGTGTTTATAAATGATGGGTCAGTATCCTGTTTCACACTCGTTCGACTATCAGAAGTTCTGAGAAACTGAGCACAAAGGACCTCAAGCGCCACTGGCCCGCCGGCGCAGGACGGGCAGCGCGCACCGGCCCCGGCCGCGCAGCAGCCGCTCGCCTCCGCCGCGCACACGCTGCTCTCCGCGCCCACCGAGCCCGCCCGCCTGCAGGGAACAAAGAACACCACTACCTGCCGCCGGTGACAGCGCCGCCCGGCCGGGCAGCAGCGCCCAAGCACGGAACGAGGAGCGGCTGCCGCTGCGCGCGGGCAGCCGGCACTTAGGGACCCGTCCTCTCTGCACTGTTTGCACAGGTCTCGTGTTTTACCAGGAATTACAGTGCCCGGCACACGCTCTCCCCGGTATTCTCCAGCGGAATCTCCAGCGGTCCCGCGCTGACCCAGCCGGCTGCACTGCTGCGCTATCTGCGGGCCGAGCTGGCGCCGCAGCCGCTGTGCGCCGGGACTGATCCTGCCAGCAGGCTCCTGGCGTGTAACAGTCACCCCGTTCGGTAACGGTCCTCCCTTCCCGTGTCACTGACCAGAACAACAAGTGCGAAACGTGCTATCGCGATGAACTCAAATTCAACAAGTTTGTCACAAATTAGTCTGTCTGCTCCAGGACGAGAAGACAAACTTGCTTTGCATGAAACATTCAATATTCCCCCCGAAAAGGTCTGTCCTTCGTCTCCATCGAATAACATAACTGCAACTTGCAGAAGTGAGGAGTAGAAATGTTCATTTCCAAATGAGAACAAGCTCATAAGAAGCAAGAGAAAACAAATCACATTGAATGTGCCAATACCTTATAACAATTTAGCACAGCTTCTCAAATCAAAACTTTAAAATCCTCTCACTCCAATTACGGACAGCACCTACAAATTATCTTACAGAATAAAGAGCAGGTATTCAGACACAAAACTCCTTTTAGTCTTGTAAGTATCAGTTCCATTTGTTACAATTGTCTTCGTTTGACCATATAATTCATTGGAAATAAATTAATTTACAGCCTCCAAACTGGCACAAAACCCACCCATTTCCACGTTAAAATGAAGATCTTGGAAAAGAGGTAATTGTGACTTTTCCCAGAACAGTATCTGCCCAGAATGAATTTGATATTGCAGTTTTACAAGACAAACAGATGTCAGAAACCTGCAACACGGGTTAATTTGCAATTCAGACCAAGATGTTCTCATTAACTTTCTGAGTTAACAACTGACTGCCCTGCCCGACTCTCACAACAAACAACAAAAATCACGTATCCAGAATTTCGGACAAGTTTGGTTGGTTTTTATTTCCTTGCTGAAATTCCCTATAAGCTCATAATCCCACATCAATATCACTGAATGTAACTTTTCTTTTTTAAACTGAGAAATTAAATATTAATACGAAAGCCGTTGAATATGTAGATAAAGCATGTTTAAAGGAAAAAGAAAAAGGAAAAAAGCCATAACATTTTCAAGTACCATCCAACATTCAACCTCTGAACTAACAGGCAAGGAACGGTGCAATCAGACACCAGCACCGCGGCCTCGGCTTCTCTGCGAGAACCCTCTGCCGGACCGCTTCCCCATTAAACAAAGAGTATCTGAAATTACAATCCCTGCAAACATCACTTGCTACTAAACACGCATCCTGAACAACAAAAGAGGTGACTGAACGAAGCAACGGTACGTCAGGAAAGCACAGCTCGCTGGGTTTGCGTTCAAGGCGTTGAATATCCAGGACGATTTCTAAGGGGAGCTGGGGTCGAGGTTTCGGTGCGGGCTTGCGGGAGTTTTGGAAACACTTGGAAAAACACCTATTCCTGAAAACCGGCAGCACCAATAACGCCAGCAAACCCAAGAAGCAGCCCTGGACAGACAGTTGCAGCCAACTGTGGCAAGCAGTAAAACACCGAGAGAATTTTAAACACTTCTTTGAATAATTGATGCAGTCATTTTGAATCTTTCTGCATAGGATAGAGCGTGTGAGTAGATTGCATTAACACTGCTTAAACATTTCAACTTGTCAGTATGGCCAAGTCGATTTCTGAAATATTTGCAGTATTTTCCCCATCGAAACAGTAATAAAGGTAGAATAAATATATGCCACTGCTTTATAATCACTGAACATTAATGAATATTTTATGTCTTTTTAAATCTCCCTGTTTAATTTAAAAGGGTGAAATTAAGTCTCCTCCCTGCAATATGCCAATTATCTGTAAATCAAACAATAACTTGGCCATTATACTCCTTTTTGTTAATATACCAGAAGCTAATTTGAAAACGCTGAACGGCATTTTCAGGGAGTAATTGAATAGTCCTTCCTGCCCTCTTGTGGTTGGCAACCGCAACTCGCACGGAGCTTTGCCACCGCTGTAAAACACACCAGAAGGAAAGTAAACTCTTAATTTGTTAAAGTGTGAACACGAGAGTGAAGGAAACAGTCCAAGAGTCCCTGGAGAGCAGAGCGACAAGGGAGCGAGGAACGGTACCACCGGCTCCGCCAGGCCGCGCACCAACCAGACTCAGTCATTTGTTACAGCGCTCGCTCTGTGCTAAAAGAAGGAAACATTAAAAAGCCGTTAGGGAGTTAACATACAAAACCGTGCGTGTTTTCTGTAACTAGACAAACGCTCGCCAAGCCCTTTACCTGGGCCGAATTCCCAGTGACTTCCGCGGGACTCGCGCTGGCTCACCTGCTCAGCACCGGCTGCACCAGAAGGTCCTGGGCTCTCCTTCCATTTCAGCGACTGAAATCGTCTTCATGATTTTGAACACCGCATGGGGTGTCGTACTCACATACAGGTAGAAGGGCAAAGAAAGGTCTGATGCTCACGCTGATTACAGGTGGTAGGGTGGGGGTTTTCGGGGTTTTGGTTGTTTAATGGGGAAAATCATAACTGACTTTTAAAAGAGATCGACTCTGTACGTTACCACGTTGACTGTAACCTGTCATTACGGACAACAAGAACACCCCAGTGCACGTGAAGGCCGGCTGGGTCCCCAGCGCTGCCACCGCGCCCTGGCTCCCTGCAGCCAGGAACCGACAGAGCACAGGCAGAAAACGGACAGACAACACGTAACGTACGTGTTCTCTTTTAGAATCTCACCATCTTAAAACTAAAACCAAATATTCTGATCATTTCTTTCCATAAATACTCAAATTATTTTTAATTGTAAATCATGCAAGTTTGGCCCCTCAAAAACAAGCTGATGCAACTGTGTATGTTTGTTTGTATTTAAGAAAATCTCAGAACTTACTATAACAGGTTTCAAAAGGTAAAGCAGAAAACAGGCTTCCATGCAGGGGAAAGACCAGAATTTCTCTTAGGAATGACAGGATTCCCAATGAAAACAATTCATGATCGTTATCAATTGTTGTACTGCTGCTACAGCTAATATTACGGAACTTAAAATAATTCTGTCTACAATGTCAGCATGTGACATGAAAAGCTTCAATAAAATCTGTTCAACCCTAAAAGACTGAGAGAAGTGTCAGACCAATAGCAAACATACATTTAATTTGAAAAGCAAACATTTCATCTTAATATTTTGTAATGTGAATTCTGAAGATTCACATTTCTGGATTGTTTGTCATGTTTCCCGAAGTCAGTGGGTTATACGGAAAATAACACCCAAACCATCTGGCATCAGAAAAACCATGGAGCACTAGACAACAACCCTTGGGTTCAGTAAGCTGTTTCAAAAACGTGCAGGGACTGCTTGGTCTAAATTCTGAGGGCCCAGAGTCAGGCTTATTTGCTCCTGCAGGGCTTAGTTCTGCCGAAGTTCTCTGCGACATCACCCCTCGCTGGCCGTTCCACAGAACAGCAGTGACGCCCACCGGCACGGACGCGCGCGGCTGCCGAGGCAGCCGGAATCACAGCCCGACGGCCGCGACCAGCGGTGGCACAGCCGCCTCCGGTCGGAGATGGAGCTGGGGCAGAGAACAGGCACGGGGAGCTTCAAGGGGCATGGGGCAAAGTGCAATGTGAACGATCGCCTTTCCTCAGCACTCTAGCACAGCTCAGTGAACACTGCGTGTATATTTTGCTACTACAATGCAAAAAGGAACATTTTTTCCCCGCATAATTTAATAGAAAAGCTTTTTTAGGCCAAGGTCATTAATCAAATCACAGCAGTCTTGCTGATCCAGTTGATTAAACCAAAAAAGACTAATAAAATAAGGGAATATCCACTGAGAGCATGTACACCCCCTTTTACCAAGCTGGCCTGAGCTGTACCGAGCTGCGTTTATTGTTCGGCTGCGAAGCCGCACTCACCTCCTGAATGGTACTGCTGCCCGAGAAGTTGAGGTTGTACTCCCGCTGCACTTCTCGATGGGTGACAATCAGCATGAAGTTTTGATTTAATGACTCCTGCAGAGCCCTGAAATGGTTGAAAGAAAAACAAGGAGCTCAGGGATAAGCATGTTATAGCTTGTTTTACAGTTAGATGCAAAACCCCAGGGTACCCTAAACTCTATATGGACAAGTCCAGGCACATTATCATCTCTCTTCTCGCTCCTGAACGCAGGGAAGCACGCTGAGAATGACCAAGGGCCATTCCCCAGCTCCTTCCTTAATAAGGCAACCGCAGCCTTTAAAGCTCTTCGAATGTTAAGTATTCTCAAAATGGAGAGAGTCACATTATCTTCACAAACATCGGGTATATTTAGCACTCGCAATGCCATTAATACCAGGCTCGTGAGCATATTGACGACCAGACGTCATATCAAGCTACAGCGCGCACTAAAAGCTGGTGGCGAGCAGCAGGCGGCAAAGCGCGTTCCCGCTCCTCCGGGGTCACCTGGAGATAAACCCAACGGGGATTCTTCCGCTCGGTTTCACCCAAAGCACTTAAACCCCGCTAATTACAACTGGAACATGAACCACAGCAGAATTCCTCACGTGGGTACTGAGCATTTAGAAAAGTTAGTTCTGCTCGAATTGGTTTGAGTGTACATTAAAACACCATTAATCATATGAATTAAAAAAAAAAAAATTAAAGATTAAACAGGCCAACTATATGTTCATGTTGTCATAAACATAGGGTTTTTGTTATTTCCTTGGTAACGAAACATCTGGATGTTAAAAAGGCATCCTGTTTGCTTAATTGGGTACCTAATTACGCAGCTATCTGCTTTTCGAAGGAGGAGGCAGGACTCTGCTAGAGACAGCAGCTACAGCTGCGCACCATCCCACACGGGCTGCAAAGTCGCAGCAAGCGCTGTAACGTGGCTGGGGTTTCCAAGCAATGTTTATGCAGACGCGATGTTCAGCAGCACGTGGAACTAAATTAGGCTTATTTGATTCTTTTTTTTCTCATCACACGCTCTTAAAAGACAATAACAGACCGTCACATCTTCTCTGTTCCACAACACTTTGACACGCAATGAAGGACAAGCTCTGTATGCAGATGAGAACAGCTGTATCTTAAGATACAAGAAGATAGGAAGACTCAGTTTATTTGAGTCCGGGTTTGTTAGTGTTAACTCCTCCTGGAACGGCTGATCGGCAGTTTTGCTGCTCAGACGATACGGAACCCACCAACACTCACTGGATGCTTCAGCAAGAGATGCACAATTTGCTTTAACATCTCAAGCCATACTACCTTACAAAAATATCCTCACTTAGCAACTTAATTTGGATTCTGTGACATCTTAAATGTAATAATCACATACTACAAAACAAAATCACACGTGCTATTTCTGGTACTTTACGGTTTTGCAATAGGGATGATAAATGTAACTCAGTGTCAACGCTAGGTTGGACCAAGTGTGCAACAGAGACTACAAATGTAACTCAGGCAAATCCACTACAGTGAACATAAAGCTGGCTGCACATGTCACAACGTCTTGCAAGAAAAGACCTAAAAATTCCTAAAATAGCTAACAGTCCTTCAAATACGTAAGAAAAAGGTAGTCCTGAGAAGCTGTATGCCTGTTTCAAAGGAAATTCTAATGTGATTGTTAATAAGTTTAGCATTGCCATAATCACACTTTCTTTTGGCAAATGTTCAGTAGCAACTAAAATATCCCACTGCGCTTTTTCAAATTCGGATTTTTTATCTGTTTTCAGGAAATACTGGAGGTGAATGGCATATTTAATTGCAGCGTATGTGAATGGCCCTGACTGCGCAGAGAACCACCCAAGGCTGCTATAGCTGTTTCTGACTCTCTGAAAAGCCAAACGCCAGCTGACAACGTGCCTCACGGCTTCGTTCTGTAGTTACGTGAACAGAACGACACAGGCCGGCTGGGTCAAACGCTCCGCCCGTCAGGGTACGCACGGCACACTGCTCAGTCCCTGCCAAAACACAGCACGCTGACCAAACCACCTGTCTGTAGGAAAGGCTTTGCGCTTCTGTTCCATCCGGATGTGACAGCAGAGCACACTCGGAAACGGAAAAAGCACTCTTCAAACACGGTTCATTTAAATGAAGTGCCTTAAATTTGAAAGCCTCAGTTTTTGAAGGAACTAACAATTCTGACAACTCTGCTTTTTGGATTTCTGAACAACATGAACTGAATGCTGTTAACAAACAAGTTCTCAGTACATGTTCATAGCCAAATAGTCAAAGAAGAGGTTGAAAATCAAGCTGGCTAAAAAAAAACAAACACAAAACAAAACAAAAACCATCACACAACTTGAAAATATTGAGGAAAAAATGGAGTTTGAGAGTGCCAGCAATTAAAGTGCACGGCTAATGATCTACCCTTTCTTCGGAAAAATAACGTGATGAGGACTACTCCTGCTCACACAGCAGCCCGGGGGTCAGCCTGCAAGCCCTGCAGCTCCTGAGGCCTGGGAGCCGTGAGACCCGGGCCACGCGTTCCCGCGTCACGGGCGAGGGGAGCGGCGGCACCTCGGGGCCGGGCGCCAGCGACCTCCCGTGGTACCAGCGCGGACGGGGCGGGACAACCGGCCCTGCCGGTCCCGATGACCCGCGCCAGAAGAACCCAGCCCCGCAGCACGCCGTGCCCGAAACGGCATTTCCAGCCATTGGGGCTGTGAGCAAACGTACAGACCAGGTGTATTTACGGAAGGCTGCTCACTGGCGCTAAGCTGAAGCTCACTTCCATTTCTTTTTGGGTGCACATGCCTGCACTGAGAAGACTCACTGCCAAACACAATGCACATTTCTGAAATCGTGACTTCAGTGTTTGCAGCTGTTTCATTTTCCTGCAAATGTTATCAGTTATTACCGTCTTCTAGATGAAACATCTGCATTAAAACAAAAATAAAAATCAGGGCCAAACCCCAGGTCCCGTTAACGTCAAGACAGATTTTCTTTCTTTTTCCTCTTTTTTTTTTTTGCCATCAGTGCTAACAGATTTTAATTAATCTGAGAATTAATTAGCAGCACAAGCAAATCTAGAAACAGGATTAAAGTAGGCCAGCCTTATCGGCATCATTTCTCCCCACTGCAAACTGTGCCTACACCTAAACACAAGTCCAAGAGCAGACAAAAGAAAACAGGTTTGCCTACACAGCAGTTATCGGCAACAGCACAACGCACAGAAGCTCGGTGCTGGACCGAGGCTCCTCGGGGATGTAAACTCCACACGTGTAAACGCATCCACTCCTCTTTCACACTCCCATTGCACAGAAGCTCGGTGCTGGACCGAGGCTCCTCTGGGGTCTGTGTAAACACATCCACTCCTCTTTCACATTTCACACAATGAAAGTTGCAAGATTTACTTCTTTTCACTACACTCAAAATATCGAAACTCAACCAGGAGTCTGGAAGGAGTTTATTCACCAGCCACTCCATCCAAATTCCAACACAGCACGATTTATAAACCACGAGTCAAATAATTGTGAACAGAAACAATATTTAGCCAAAATACGTGTTACTGCAAGTAACGCTGATCTCAGTGGACAGCAGCTGCTTAGAGAGTCCATGCAATGTTGGAGCAATATGGTACTAGTATTGATATTTATTATGATATATTTTAAGCTTCCAGTTTTACTGCTTTTGTATTGTTCTGTAACAGTACATAAAATAGATTGGTTCTATCTATTATTAAGTGACTGCCTTAATGCTTTAATTTCTGAGGTAATAGTTTGCTTTTTAACAGCATTTTCTTTGAAATTTTAATAATATGTTATGCTTTGAAACAAAAAGCATATCCTTCATCAATGATCAGCAAGTGCTCCTTTCCATTTCGGTTCACAAGTCTTTATGAGACACATGCAGTATTTCCCATTCGGCAACATCCTTCTCAGTCACATGGAGATTTCTCCCAAAATCTCTGCATTTTATATAAATAGGTATGACACGAGGTAATTAACATTTCCATTTTAAACTTACAGATTTATACAAGCTCATGTCAACAGAAGTCCAAATTTACTGTAATTACAGATTATTTACATTAAAACAAAATAAGAAATCAGTATGTAAATGTAATGTTTGTTGTAGCTAATGCAGCAGGAGGTGGTAGATTAGGTTCAAACAGCAATCAGATAGCAAAGCTGGCTAACATGTAAATGAGCAGAAGCCCTTTTGTTTACATTCTATTGCATTTTAGACTTTGGGATTTTTAAACTGCCTTCTGAGCAGATGTGAAAATAAAACACTAATCTTACCATTCTTACTGAAGCTGTCAGAGTAACCAGAGCAAGGCACCGCTCCTGTCCAGCCCCAGCCAAACCGCACCAGCGGCCAGGGCGCAGGTTACGCCGTTCCTAGCGGGCGCCCCCACGCCACCGCTCGCCGCAGCGCCCCAGCGCAACGCCCCCGGCGGCAAACCGTCCTGCCATGAGACACGTGGGGGCTTCTTACCCTTATCCGCACAGGTGATTATGTTTCCTACATAAGTTACTATCCCTTCACAAAAATACGTTACTTGTAATAATTGCAACGGTATGCACCTGGTCGAAGAGCTTTTAACAGGTTTGAACTTTCCAATGATACATCAGGTCTAATAAAATGTATAATGAAGTATCTGAAACTCTCACTATTTAGCAAAAAAAGTCTAAATATAAAATACATTATATTCGTTAAATCGACAACTGAAGAACAGAGAACAAGGGCCTCCCAGAACATGCACAACAGAGAGGAGAGGACGAGGGTGACCCAGCTCTCTGGCCTGACTTGCACACCTCTGCTTTTGATGCTGCCCCCTCCGCCACGTCCAACAACACCTCCACCTGAACTGGGTATCGCTGACCGAGGCAACAAAGGGAAGGAAAATCGCCCTGAGGAAGCGAAGAATCTAACCTGACAAAGCCGGTGCAAGGGATCTCTCCTCCCCTCGGACAACTAAACGATGGCCATTCTTTGGCACCCGTCCTTTCAAGGCTGCTTTCCCAAGGAAATCAAGTCTTTCTCACCCACCTGTCCCACACAGTAACTTTTGAACTTCTTCACTAGTTTCAAGGAGTTCTGACAGCGTCATAAATGTCTCAAAGACTGGGTGTAAATCGACAGATGGGTAGAAAGAATGGACCTAAATTACTACCCACCTTAGTAAAAGGCTGCAGTGCAAGCACAGCACTGCGACACTCCAGCCAGCCAACTTCTAGCCGAGGGTTACAGCACCACCTGCAGCACGTGTGCCTCCATGCTACCTCACTGCTGGCTGGAGAACAGGCGGGGCGGGCTGTGCAGCGTGCGGGAAAGGCGGAGACAGAAGACACGGGTGCTCCAGGACACACGGCAGAACAGAGAGCAGAGTCGCACACAGGTGAGCTCAGGGGAAGTGACCGCAGCCTCGGGGACGAGGCAGGAACCCACAAGAAACCAGCTCGCACAGCACATGGTTGCTGCTCTGGGTGTCGCGCATGGGTAAGTATGGCTCTGCTGACTGAAACTGTGGAACCAGGGTGTGTAACCCTACCGGTGGTACGGGACATTTAAATTTAATCTTTACACCTCAATTTACTAGCTTAGGGTGGTAATTTGCTGGGTTTCTATTGCCTATAAAAGCTCTGGATATGCCACTGACGAGCAAAGACACCCTAGGAGATCTCTGCCTGCTTACACTGCAGGATCACTTTGCCATCACATTCAGACGTTAGTTTTAAGTCAGCTCTGGGTTCAGCCCGTCCGGTCTGTCACAACAAACTCCAGCGCCTCTGCGCCAACGCCGTGGAAAGGACGTTTCAGACACGGCTCTCCCTCAGCGTCAAGGAAAGACATAAACTGGGCTTTATAGAGCTCTGACGAGACTGCTCTTTTAAAGAAGGGCATATACATACAATACCATGTATTGAAAGCTCAGGCCTTTCAAATACCACTTTCTGAAGATACTCAAATCACTACTGTTTATTTATAGCTCAAAACAGAAGGCATTTGAAGAAAACAACAGATGAACTCACAAAGTAAAAGGCAAAGTTCCTTAACATCCATTAATAATAGATGTGAGCAAGATGCTTTTAAAAATCGTGGGTAACAAACTAATCTGAATAATAAGTGACCTAACAGTAGGCAGTAAACAGTGTAACTGGGTTTGGAACATTGCTTCAATTAGATGTGTTTTGATCTGCATGGATGCTTTAATTGGAGGCAAGCCTCCCCTTTCATCTAGAATTTATGACTTCAGGGAGATGATCTAGCCTCAAATTAGCCCTAAGTAGCCACTAATTAATCATCATTTGCTATCCCAAAGCTACCAGCCTTCTCTTAGAAATACACAGAACTAATCTCCACTATGAAACAAGTATAAACTGCAAAGGTAATAGCCACTTTGATTTTACTAGCAAGTAAAGTTGTTTTAAACTATTCATCCAATTTAAAAGCCCTAGAACTGTTTTTAAACAGTTTGTTGTTAAATAGTTTATTGCAATTGCAATAAACAACGTTCTTCAGACCCCAGTTTCCTTTCCAGAAGTGAAGAAATTCGAATTACAATGTGCAGTGAAACCTGGGTAGAGAATTTTGAAACGGGAGATGGATGTTTAAAAACCCCAATTAGTATTTACACTGTTTTTCCACAGTATTTTCTCTGTCCTTCAACGTGCTGCTTAAGTACAACGGTTTATTGTCCCCATGACCACAGCTCCTGTAAGCACCTCCAGTTCAGCACCACTCCACGATTCCCTCTCTTCAAGCTTCTTTTCTTTATTATTATAATTCGTACCAGCACTCCTATCTCCTCCGCAGGCAGGAGGTTACGTGCACAAGTACCTTTTAGTAGCACATGAAGTACTTCTAGTCGTCAGGAAAGGAGCTGTTTGTTTCTGTCGATCGCCAGGGCATTCCGCCCGCAGCAGCACGGCGGCGCCCGCAGCGCGTCCTCCCGCGAACGAGGGCGGGAAGCGCCCGGGCTCGCGCACTCGGGCGCCCCCGCGCGGCGACCGGCCGCGTGACGGGCCCGGGCCGCGCGCCCCGCCGGCCCCGCGCGCCACCCCGCGGCTGCCCGGACACCGCTCCTCGGCGCACGGGCCGGCCCGCGGCGGCAGGGCAGCAGGACGAGCCGGAGCGCGCCGCAACCACCCTGCACGGCAGCGTAACGGCTCCGCCGCCCATCAATAACACCTCACTTTCATCCTCAGGAATGCTCGCTAACGTAGGCACAGTCACCATTAACCGAGTATTCAAATCGGTAAGACGACACATCCAGATCCGCTAGGGAAAATTGCTTGTTTAGCCTATCTACATACACTAGTAAAGTCTAAGGAGGTAAGATAAAATAATGTAACAAACATTCCAGAAAAAATTCTCGTTTGTTGGCAATGATGTGTACAATTTTCTGTCAAATGAACCAACAACGCAGTAAGCTACGAAAGGCCAGCGCTCAGCTGCACAGGGACTAGGTTTTTGTTGAACTGAAGTCATTGCACCCGGAAGGTGTCGAAGTGGCCACAAGCGGTTCACGTACACACCAAGGCTTTATAAACCGCGAGCGCCGTCCTTCCCACCAGCGAGGCGCGGCGGCAGGCCCCTGCGCTGCCCAGCGCGCCGAGAACGCCGCCCGCTGACGGCAGAGCTGCCGGGCGCGCGTGGCTCGCGGGAAACGCGCCTACCGGTCACTGCAGCAGCACGCGCGGCCGACAGACTTACCCAGAATGAGCCGACGACGGAGGAGGCAGGTCGGGTGTTAGAACATAAAGACAATTATTTTTTGGCAAGTGTAGAGTTTTTAAAACAGTCTGAGGGGAGAAAAATCATTATAAATATTAAACATCCACTGATTCTCACATATTATTTTTTCTTTTAATTATTGCTGCTTATTTACAATGCCACCACATATTTTGTTTCAAGATCTACTTACTGTTAACTTAATAACATTCATTTTGTAGATGGGCCGTGTTTTATATAAAACAACACAAGTGAAGTGATTTGTCCCTATGCATTGGCAATGTTTTACTTCAAGAATTCCTCGTGTGCCACCCAAGACATCTAACACTGCTTGAAACCCACAATTCTCGCATTGTCATTCCCACCCACAGACGCTCAGTTTGAAACCCTGAATTCAGTTAACTGAATTATAGTGGAAAACTTACACTATCGTCTACATCACCAGTCTTCCATCCTTTCAACAGCATTTTAGATGCAGGAATCTGAAGTTCATTTTCTAGAATATGTTTGATATCCCCTAAAGAGAAAACAGAGAAAAGATATAGAATATCACATTTACCACTTTATTTCAGACAGTACTGACTTCTAGTTAAAAAGAAGTGCAAGGCAAAATTTACTATGAAAACAGTCTTAGTTTAGTAACCCTTGTAACGTACACTTCCAAACAGTAAAGGACAAATGGAGCTAAGAAAAGAGTCCCATAAAGAATGAACGATTGGAGAACCACATGAGCATTGGATGGTTTGGACATATATTGAGTAGTTCTGCGTTGCTCCTGCAAGACACGCACACCTGCAGGTGCACACTATCCGGAGCAATGCACTTCACCAGCAATAAATAGGGTGGGTGTTTTTGACACCCAGTCCCATTCTCAACAATCCTCACTTAGAGAACTGGAGTGTTCATACAGTGACTGCGCTGACAGCTTTTTCAACTTTTTGCGAAGCTCTCCTCTCCCTGCAGTTACTACAGTCATACAGCAATTCAGGCTGGAAGGCACCTCAGGAGGTCAGCTAGCCCGAGCCCAGCTCAAAGGCCTAACTAAGCCAGCTTTGTCAAGGATTTGTCCAGCTGACTCTTCAACACCTCTGGGGATGGAGGTCTGGCAACTTCCTTAGGCACCCCATTCCAGCAGTTCACCCCTCGCACAACTAAACTAAAACAAATCCTTCTGTCTAAGAGGAATTTTCAGTGTTGCCCATTGTGTCCATTGGTTCTCATCTTATTGTGCACCTCCAAAAAGGGTCTGGCTCCATCTTCTCTGTATCCTCCCACCAGGTATTTGTAGACAGCAGCGAGGTCTCCATCTCCCCCTTTATCTTCCCCACGCTGACCAACGCCAGGTGTCTGTGCTTCTCCTCCTACGCTGCCGTGTGCCCCAGCCCCTGGACTGTCTTGCTGGCACTGCAGAATGTCAACGTCTTTCCTGCACTGAAGACGTCTGAACTGGACACAGTGCTCCACGCGCAGTCTCTCAAGTGCTGAATAGAGGGGAATAATTGCTTCCCTGGATCCACTCCTAGATCCCTTTTCTACAAAGTTGCGTTCAAGCCTGTCAGTCCTCAGCCAGTTATCAGATGGGATAAATGGAGTTACCCTACCCCAGGTGCAGGACTTCAACCTTGTTTTCACCGAACTCCATGAGGATCCTGTCAGTCACTTCTCCAGGCTGTCCAGGTCCCACTAAACAGCAGCCTTACCCTCCAGAGTATCAGCCTGTTTCTCTGATGTGGCATTCCCCGTGAGCATCCCAAGAGCGCTCTCCTCCTTAACAACCAGGTTTTCCATAAAGACATTAGACAACACTGGCCCCAGAATCAACCCAAGGGACATCCCTACACTGGTTCACCAGTCGGACTTGGAGCCCAGCAGTCCAGGCAACTATCTATCAACCTCGTAAGCCCACTTATCCAGTCCTTGTCTTAATAACATGACTCTAAGAATACCGCAGCATTGTGCCAAAGGCCTTCCTAAAGTCAAAGTGACATCCACCATTCCCCGCTTCTCCACAGAGCTAGTCATTAAATCACGAAAGTCAAGTAATGTTGATTAGACAGAGTTTGCCCCTAGTAAATCCATGCTGGCTGCTCCAAATCATCATCTTTTCTTTCCTGTGCTCAGAAAGGTCTTCCAGAAAGATTTTCTCCATAAATTTTCCATGGACCAAGTTCAGCAATCGTCGTTGAACAGCAGGCTCACATTTTCCTTAGCCTTTCTTTTCATGCTGATGTACTTAACCGAAGCCCTTCTAATCCCTCAGTGTTTTCAGCTCCACCCAAGCTTTGCTCTTCCAAACTCCAAACCTGCGTACTCTGGCAACACCTCCGTATTCCTCCCGGGCAGCCCATCTCTGCCTTCCACGATCCGGGGACTTCTCTGCCTTTAGTCAGAAGTTCCGTGTTGTTCCGTGCTGGCCTTCTGCGATGCTTGCTCCTCTCTCTGCAAGCTGGAAGGGGCTGTTCTCGTGCTCTGAAGAGGCTGTCCTTGAAGAGCTACCAGCTCCCTGGGGCCCCCGTGTCCCCCAGGGCAATCTCTCACAGGATCCTGCTCAGCAGATCCCTGAAAGAGCCAAAAATCTTCTCTCCTGAAGGCCACAGTTGAAATTCTATTGGCCTTGCTCACTTCTCTTAGGACTTCAAACACCAGGCCGTCCTCAATCTTCATATGCCAAGATACAGATCAGAGCTCTACAGTGGTTGCTTATGCCCTGCAGCTTAATCATTTATACCTGAAAGAAGTTAATAAGAAAGCAAAAATAAAGTATTACAGCCGCAAAATTCTCATTTGATGAGACTTTGTATCTGCTTTGCAGGGATGCACCTCAGGGCAGTGCAGCAGAAAACGTGAAACACTGATCGAGCACCCAAACCCACCACCACTAGGTGGCACCAGCCAATACCAAATGCAACGCTAAAAGGCAAATCAAGAGTTTCATTTCAAAATCTCATCCCAGACACAAGGCTGCAGCACTGAAAACTGTTTTGATAAACTATTTCTTCAAGCAGTTCCTTACTTTGATCTATCTAGAGTTTCACTAAAAATGAAAAATTAAAAGAATACTCTTCGTCTGCAGCAAAAATAAATTAACCCCTAGTGTGGGGAACGTAAGCAACAGCATCCCCTGCAATCCTAACAATAGTATATTTCTAAGATACTGTTACAAAATGCATCAGTTTTAGGATAAAGACACTAAAACTTATAAAATAAACTTAATTTGCACAAACAAGGCAAATAGAAATTCAGAAAGTAATGCAACAATAGTCTTCACACCGGAAAGAATTCCTCTAAGTCTTGTCTCTAATCCCACACAGGACGAGATGCCGTACAGATTTGAAAAGGAAATGCCACGATCAGGCGCTTATTAGTAGATCGCATCTACATTAATCCTACCCCAAATTACACTTTCATGCCTCAACTTAATCAGTAATCTCTGGTTTGTTTCTGAAGCAAGTTTATAAGAAAACTGGTTTCCAGAGTAAATATCTGATAGATACTAACCTTTAGAGCTGCTTAGGTTTTGTTTGTTGTTTGGGTTTTAAGCTGCAAAGAGATTTTTAAATGGTTAGCAGCTCTGCAGGCTGCGTTGTCTGGGCAATTCTTTCTTCTTTGAAGGGTTTTGCTTTGCTTTGCCTTTTTTTAAGATTTGGATTGGGAAAGGCGGGGTCTTTTTGATTTGTTTTCGCGTTAACCATTTTACCACAACAGCTTTCAGCTCAGTTTTAGGAATCCTTACCGACCGTGGAGCTGTCTTCAAGCACGACATCCACATTCCTGTCTCTGTACTCTACCCTGAAGTCGAGCATTCGAGGTTGCCTTTCCACTATTTGTCTAGATGGCACTACGTGGCGAAATGCTGAGGATGAGGAAGGCGCTGACGAAGCCGCTGCAGAATGACTTGCGGGGCCATACGCTGGTCCGTGTAAAGTCTCTCCACCGTACTCACTGAAAGACACACAGATGAGGGTTAAACAGAACAGCTTCATCTGTTTCAATAAAAGTTAGCAAAGCAAAATCAACAGTATTATTCACCTACTGAGGCCCACAGCACACACCGCTGGAACAAACTACTCTGTCACATCTGAAAATAGTTTCATTAATAACTAGAAAATAACTTTCGTATCAGCAATCTTAACATTTCAGTGACACAGAAGAGTTGTAGGAGAACAGCTTAGGTGACAAATAAGAATTTAAGCCGCTATTTCAGTCTAAAGTTCACTATGTAATTAATATCAGAATTTTCCTGAGAAGGAGAATTATTTCCTGTTCCAGGAGTGCTGTGACCATATAAAAATTGGCACCATGGCAACAACCACCTTTCTACATCATAGGGCTAGTATCACATGGGAATTAGAATACGAAATAAAGCTTAAACTGGAGGCAGGATTGGCGGTTTGTCCTGCCCAGGCCCCAGCACAGGGACGGTCGCTGCCCTGGGCCTGCTGGCCACATCAGTGCTGGTCCCAGCCAGGATGCTGTGGCCTCTGGCCACTGGGCACACGCTGGCCCATGTTCAGCCGCTGTCACCAACGCCCCCAGGGCCTTTTCCAGCCGCTCTCCCCAGCCGCAGCGTCCATGGGGTTGGTGTGACCCGGCCCTTGGCCTTGGTGACCCTCAGACAACTGGCCTCGGCCCATCGGTCCAGCTGGTCCAGACCCCTCTGTACGGCCTCTGCCCTCCAGCAGGTCAACACTCCACCCAGCCTGGGGTCATCTGCAAACTTACTAAGGGTGCACCCAGTCCCCTCATCCAGACCACTGAAAGAGATTAAACAGAACTGGCCCCAGCTGAGCCCTGGGACGCCACTCGTGATCCACGGCCAGCCGGACCCGGCCCGCTCAGCGCCGCCCTTGAGCCCGGCCCTCCAGGCTATCGCCCAGCGGAGGGCGCACCCACCCACGAGCAGCGCGTTCCCCCAGCACGCTGTGAGAAACACCGCCGAAGGCCTCGTGTCTCCGTCATTCCAGGATTTTGAATGGAAACGCTTTCACGTCAGGACTTACTAACACAGGCAGAAAGAGCTCAACACCACCAGGCCCGGGTCTCAAATGCACTAGGCAGGCCCTGCGCTAAATAAACCTCTAGTAACTGTACTGAGCAAAGAAGGGTTTATCCTGGATTGAACCCGACTCTCTTTTAGTGACAGCATTAGTAAGTATTGACAGAGATGCCAAAACATCACTTCACCTACATCATACATCTTTTTTCATCATTAAAATAAACTTTTTAAAATAGTATATTTCGTACTTTTCTAAACAGAATTTCAAGCACTATTTTACTGTCTTTCTCAAGTAGCTCAGTTCCCGTTCTGCTGTTTTCAGCCGCCTCAGGGGCGCTCAGGAGCTCCCACCTCAGTGACTTCAGTATCCAGGTATCAGAACACAAGTCAAAAGTGAACTCAGAAGCTGAAGGAAAAATCAGCAAAGCCACTTTCAGAAGGGAGCGACCTTGCTTTATGTAGCACGGTATCTACTGCCTGTAACTCAATCACCAAAAAAAACAGCCCACACTACAAAAATACAGACATTTTTGGCTGGGGAAAGGGAAGCATAGAATACCAATACCTTTAAAAATGTATACAAGAAAACAGTTAACCAGGAGCATCTGTGGCTTTGCCTTGTAAATGTTTAGGCCCTTGTTGGGGGGAAGTCCTGACATGTACCAAAATGCAGACTCGGTAAAGAGACAACCCTGCGCACAACGGCCCAACAACCAATTCATTAAAAATAAACTAATTTGAATAACTATTTGAGCTGGTCCTCCATCAATACAGGAAAAATTGAATGTTAAATCAGCTTTGTCAGGAATTGAATTTGTGGCTCTAGAAACTGGTTTAAAAGGAGAATTACATCATCTCTGTGGGACTCGGGAACAAAAATCTGTTACACAGCACCATTCTCAGTGTGCGCTACCTCAGCCTTCTGCGCTTACCTTTGCAGAATGCCGTTCTCTTGGGGTATTACACCATTTATAGCTGCCTGGAAAGAGAAAACAGACTCTGAGTCAAGCATACAGATCAACAAAAATAAACCTGATCTTCTATAATAGGCTATAAAGAGTGATTGGTTTGCTTTAAAATACGCCATCAAGTGTTCTCCATTCCATGAATATTCTTGGTAAACAACTTGGTCATTGAAATACGTGCTTGAAATAAAAACAATGTCTAAGTGAAAACGAACATGAACTGAAGCTCAGACTCCGACGCGTGTGATGGATTTCCCAGGTGGGATTGCATGGTTCATGCTCAGTAAGTCTAACACTCCGCACACTTGGTACGTACGTACAGCGAACAGACAGCTCTCGGGCACGTTGAGCTAACTGTGCACGGAGCCGGCTGCCAGGCAGCATGTACACAGAAGATCTGGCGTCCCCAGAGGCATCAGACCCGCACGCACCTCCGAACCCGCGCGTTGCAGCTCTGGGGTGCCCACGAACCGCTGGATCGGGGCCGACAGCTGCCGCAGGGCACACGCGCCCCACCGCCCCGCAACCCCGCCGCTGCTGCTCCCAAACACCGCCCGCCAGGAGCGACAGGAACGGCCACCCCAACTCAAACAGTCTGCGCGAAAAGGGAAATCTCTTTCAAGAGAAGTTTATGCTGTTAAATATGACCCCAGATCATCAGAATAACCAAAATGCTACTGGCAGGTGTGTAAGCACAAACCTGGCAAGCTGCACTCAGATTTGGTCTCATTCGGAATTAGAGTTATTACCTATAAAAGCATTTCAATGAGTTCTATCCCATAGTGAAATGCACTATTTTTAAAACAGCCACAAGGTACTGCCGTTGCAAGGTCAAAACCTCCTCCTGACAAAACTGTGTCCTCAGCCCGAAACAGCACCGCTCCATTCCACCTTCCAGGAACTGTCAGTGCATTTATAGCACATCTGACACTAGAGGAGTTTGTATAAACTTTGAAATTATACGTAAGTCAGGATGAGTGCTTAATAAACACAAATCTTGATATTGCCTAATTTTAAACACTACGCTTTACCTTTCTATGAATATATAAGCATGAATTTTTACCATTTCCATTATTATCTAAGGCTACATAAAGTCCAAGTATTTCTGCTGAACTCAGCTAAGTAACCATGGTATTGCAATAAGATTTGTCATGTATTTAGGGCTAAACATTGCATAAATAGTATTTTAAAAAGCAGACAAGGAAAAGGGTCGCGGGCATCTGTCAGCTACAGCAACTACCATAACGCTCTATCAAATTACAGTGGAAACGAAGCTTCCTACCAGATCAGTTTTTAAATCAGCTATCTGCCACACATAGCAGCAGTCAGTGGTTTCATGTTAACACATCTCATTTGTCATCACTGTGGTTTTTGCAGTCACACACGGCTCTTGATCGCGTTCATCTAATAAACCTCCAGGAAAAAGCAGGAGGGCTTGGTTTGTTTGGGTTTCTGGATTGGTTCTGATTTTCTGGGTCTGGATTGGTTCCCTGCCCCATACTCTCCAGCAACATACGTTCTATTCCTGCCAATCAACGGGTAAAGTCGGTTGAAAGACAAAACTATCCCTTATTTTGCATCTGTAGGACAGAGAGCAAATACGGGGCTTTGTCCCAGCCAACCAGCACTACTGACGACCTGCGGCAGAACTTCCCTTCGCCCCAGGAGGCTGCTTCGGCTCTGCAGGAACGTCGCACGGCGCGGCACGCCCAGGCTGCGCCTGCCAGGGCTCACGTCTCCGCCGCAGAGGGCTGAGTCAGCCCAAACCTCTTCCAAGCCCAGTTAGAGGGGTTAAATACCATAAAGGCTCCCAGCCACCTTCTTTACACCCAATAACTCTCTTCTTCATGTCCCCAGCTTTGTAAACCTGATGACATTTAAGGGGCACAGAAGCAAGAAAAAACAGCAGCAGAATTATGTAGTTTTTTGATGGCAAGACCTCTATTAACCACATGGTAAAAATAACGAGTCCGTACACTGTTTGCTAAGCAAGACTAAAATTATGTAGATGGCAAATGGCAGCAGTGCACAGGCAGGTATGGCATGAATATGAAATACCTTTGTTCTTACAAGACATCTATATGTAGACCCTGCAAAGGAAATAAGAAAAGGGAACAGCCATCTGCTTTAGGATTTCACAGGCTGAAGGCTGTGACGGTTCCAGGCTGTTCTTCCCCAGCGCAGAGTCCCCTCTAAGAAGGGGCCAGGTCTCTGTGGTTAAGGAAACACTCAAAGATACTACATTTTTTTGTCTTTCCAAACAAGGATCATTCGATCATCAGAACCAGCCTGTGTGACTAATACACACTAGTTTAAAAGACGTATTACCCTTGAAACAATTTTTATGACAGGTGCAATAAATCTATTTATGAGTTATTAAATATAAAGATAGCACATCTGGCTCAGAAAATTCCTTCAGCTCCCGATAAGGTGTTGCTGCGAGTGCTACCCGGGAAGCACGGCTGCACCGTCCCACACCGGGCAGCCCCGGTGTCCCCGCCGCACGCCGGGCGCCCCCCGTGTCCCCGCCGCACGCCGGGCGCCCCCCGTGTCCCCGCCGCACGCCGGGCGCCCCCCGTGTCCCCGCCGCACACCAGGCAGCCCCCGTGTCCCCCCCGCACGCCGGGCGCCCCCCGTGTCCCCCCCGCACGCCGGGCGCCCCCCGTGTCCCCGCCGCACACCAGGCAGCCCCCGTGTCCCCCCCGCACGCCGGGCAGCCCCCGTGTCCCCCCCGCACGCCGGGCACCCCCCGTGTCCCCCCGCACGCTCCCCGTGTCCCCCCCGCACGCCGGGCAGCCCCCGTGTCCCCGCAGCAGCAACTGCCTGTTCTGACGCTGGCTGGAGAATTATAGGAGCTGTTGGTTTCCCAAAGCCAAGAGTCTGAGGTGTATCCCAGCGCTACCCACACAAACTGCCCTGTAACGCTGCTCCAGCTTGGAGCGGAGGAACAGAAGCAAGGACAGTTATTGTTTCCATTACAATATTCAAACACCACCAGGCCCACCATTTATTTTAGGAAATTACAAGCCGAATTCAGTTATTCTTGACAGATACACTTTGGCTACGGATGTTAGCCATATATCCAGGAACTGATATGATGTAATATTGGACCAATAAGTGCCAGTTACAAAGGTGCAATAGCAATACTTCTTTGGGGTGTTCGTTTCGGCAGCAAGCTTCCGGAACCAAAACATATTAAATCTAACTCTGTTGGCTCCTGCAAACGCAGGAAACAGTAAAGCAATAGGGTTAATAAAAGGTTACCCAATTCATTAACAGTTTGTGCAACCCAGAAACTCTGTGGCATTCTACAAACAAACTGAAATTATTTAAGTGCCTAAAGAATGTTGTGAAGCAGACTGTGAAACATAAAGGGAATATTAACTCAATTAGACTAGTCACTTCTGACTAGATGTGACCATCTTTATGAGTACAAAACAGCGTTAGTGAGAAAAACAAGAACTGTTTCTTAATAACCTGATGAAGCAACAACATTGATGACTTCTCTCAAAATACACAATTATAGTCGTAACCATTTAAAAGCAATTAAGCAGGTCTTACAGTGACTCTCATCCCAGGGGAATGAGTGTCCTATGTACAATTACGAATGTGGCAGACAGCACAAAAGCTGAACTTCCCGTTCAAAATACATGGTAGCTATCACTAAGTTTGAAAGCGGACTAGATTTGCCAATCAGGTTATTTAATAACAGAAGTCTACATATAACGACTGTATAGTTAAATAAGGCGGGGAAATCCTTCCTCCTCCTCAACTACAGATGGGAGGTTTTATTTCCAGTGACATTGAGATGAATTATCAGGATATTTCAAAGCGGAGCCAGACAAGAGCACAGTGAAGGCCTTTGCAGAGGGCGCGGGGGGGACCTCGGCCCTCCTCCCCATCCCCATCCCCATCCCCACCCCCACCCCCATCCCAGCAGGCCTGGCCGCCAGACACGGGCCCTTTAGTCTCCCCACGCGAAGCCCCGGCCCAGCGGCAGCAGGAGCCACCGGGCACCAACCGCGGGTTCCCTGCCGGAGCGACCTGGGAACTTGGCACGAGCGAAACAGAGCTCAGGAGGCACAAGAAAAGATCCGCCTTCCCTATGGAGTGTTAGAAACCACGTCTCCAGGCAAAAGAAGAAACGAAGCTCAAGCAGCACGGTGCTGGAGGAACAACCCTTCCAGAGAGGAGGGAAGGGAGATTAAACACTGGTCACACGGGACAGCTGCACGAGTTTCATTGAGATGAGTACCCCTATCGGCTTAATGCAACCTGCACGAGGTCATGTCCAAATCATCCTACGCAGAATCGTAAAAGCCTTGTTTAGGTTTGACTGAATTCAGCAAGTAACACCACTCCAGTCTGCTTTACAAAGGCCACGCTGAGCTTCACATTTGCTGAGCTGAAAATTAAGAAGGTTTACATTAAACAAACACAACACAGAAATGAGAAATAGACACGGGGTGATAGGAAACACCAGAGTAGATGATTTGATCCAAAGTCCAAACGGTGTCAACTGCTTCAACCAACCACACTTTGCCAAGGGCCCATTTGCTCGCGGGTATCTTCTCCCAACCCCGGTTTTCTGCAGCTCTGACACATTCAGATCTCTGGTCATTATATTGTGTTTGTTCTATTCCACTGAATGTAACAGCATCATAGCCAACAGATTTAATTAGCTCTATGAAACTCAGTAAGAGCTTTATTCGATTGAAGGATTCATTTATTATGACTTCCAAAAAAACTATATTCTTCCCCAAATGCTACAAATATAGATTCTACTTTGGGTACTTTCGATCTGTGCTATCAATCCATCTTGCCTGAGGATCACTCAGGATTTGCTGAATTTAAACAAATAACAGGTTTTTAAAAGCTGAAAGTGTACTGAAATGCACTAGACAACCCTCATTAAGCAATCTGTAACACATGAGAAAAACTATTTCTTCTATTTTGTATTTTATTATATATTTCCACAGCACCAAAAGGGTCACTTATACTACTCTTTTTACAAGTGCAATTTGATTGCAATTAATTCTACTCCTAATCTGGGCTAAATGTGACATTTCCCTTGAAATACAATATTCTTACTCTAATTTTGTTGCTTTCTGTTATAAACTGTTTATCCTAAAGATCTAAAACCCATTTTTTATTTGGTATTGGAACAAAACAAACGGATGATGAAGCTCCAAACGCTCTGTTCAACAGGCAGCTTAACAAAACACGGAAACAAAACCCCAAACGGGACAAACGTTATCCAGACAGGAAGAGCACATCACTAAACGATGAGGGACAAAGCATTAGCGAGACAACACGTGTGTGGAAGCAGCGAAAACGCAAAAGTGAATCTTACATGGCTTCCCAACCGTAAATGTGCGTGCCCAAGGAGCACGTTTTATACACAACAGCACAGCGAAACAGAAGCGCCAAGGTCTGGGTCCCCGTTGAGCACAGAGGCGTTTCGCACAGCGACCGAAGCGCGGGGCTCTGCTGTGAGCGGGTATTCCAGCAAGAACAGCAAAGCCTTTGAAACAACGGCCCTCTATTGACTTTCTTTTTGGCAAATACTAATTCGGGTTTGTATTTTCAACAGAGCCGACAGCAACGGGTAATGCCAGACGCAGAGCTGTCGAAACGTTTGTCCCGACCTCCTGACGCAGCGATGCCAGGAACTGCATAAGAAGCGAGACTGCGGACAGACTTCCACCGGGATCGGTTTGCAGCAACAGAAAAGAAGAACACTTGGCAATAAACACCAGACGTTTTACTGACCGACGCTGACAAAAACCGACTGCAAGCGCGAGTCAAACACCGCGGTCAATGCGGATTAATGAAGCCGAGGTTTACTGAAGTGGGCTGTAACGCAGACTCCAGGCTGTATCTTGAGACTCCCAGGCAGAGGAACGTGGCTCCCGCGCAGCTTCACGCAACTCTAAACCTCCTGTTACGGGCAAGTGTGCGATGTGCTGTCCTAAACAAGAAACCCCATAAAACCTGCAGAAATACCAGAGGCTTTCCACACAGAAGATACGCTATCACCTTCCTACGCACGCGGCTACTCTGGACCCACTATACTTTAGCAAGCAACGACTGCTACGAGTTCACGTTCTAGAAAGCGAGTGAGGCTGCTCCCGCAGCTCGTGTCACGCGTGCCGGCGCGTCCCCAGGCTCACAGCGCTGCCCAGCGCCAGACGCGGAGTTACACCCACAGAGTCTCCACAGAACGCCAACATTTGTCCCCATCGTGGTTAAAGTTTAACCAAAAGCTGTAATTGAACTACAATGACATGTCTTCTATGCATTCTGCTTTATTTCAGCTTGCTTTCTTTACAACAAACATACTTGATGAAAAACTGCAAAACAATAGAATTGCTAATAAAGCAAAAAATCAACATTTCATCAAAAAACACCACATGAATATACCCATACAGATGATTCACTTCATCAGCAAGCGAGCACGCGCTGAAATAGTTCACAATTAGCACTCCAGATGTGGTTTCCCATTGCTCCCTACTTCCTTGGTGGCTCCAGCGAACTGCTTCCCGTGGCCCCTGCGCCACGCGGAACTGCACTGGGAAGCCTTTCAGCAGTCACACACACTCCTACAGTCCTGGGGGAAACATCCGCACGGCCCTTTAATTTTACATTGTCACCGCGTAATTCGCCAAACAAAGCCCAACCTCGATCACAGATTCATAACTGGATTTATTTTCCTAGCGCAATTAAAATAAATAACACGGACAGATTTACAAGAAGTTTATGTATCGGTATCTGAGCTGAAACTCTATTTCAGCAGGAGTAAAGGAAAATGATCTATTCTGAACTATCGACTCAAAACTCATTCGTATAGGAAGGGAAAGGAGTAGACACGTATACGTAGCTTAGTCACTAACATCACAACTTTGTACACCAATACTGCTTCCCCTTCTGACTTATTAGAAAGGAATGCTGCTGCTTGATATCAAAACGTATTCTGTTACTCCTAAAACATGAGGCTGGACGGCAGGAGTCAGATAAAACCGAGGCTATGCCCGAGAAGTGTCTGTGTGCTGAACTCCCACGCTTCTACCCTTCTCCTAATTCCTTTATGCAAATTTGAACGGCAACACTAAAACGCGCAGTGGGGACAGCGGCCCCTCAGCAACGTTCCGTTTTTAAAATCACGTTCTTTCTAATACCGCAGGTTGTTGCAACATCCCAGCTCTTAGCAAGCGCCACCTCCACTGAAAAGCTGTGAAAACATAAAAGCTGTTAAACCACAGGCAGCACACTGCCCAAGCACCCATCAATACTAACAGAACACCTATGCGAGATCTAGCTACACATTTGAAAAGCGGAGAATCTCAAGCCAAAGTACATAACCTCCAATTCGCCTCCAGTATTTCTCCGGACACCTCCCGACAACCCAGCTCTCCCAGGAGCAGACAAAGCAAGTTCATTCAAATAGAACCAGGAAGAAATCTCAAGATATTCAGCAACATTACAAGTAAATCCATTTGTTAAATACTCTGCTCTGAAATCTGATGCGTCTAGATGGCCCCTGGCTTCTGCGGTAGAATCTTCCACAATGCCGGCTCGCTGGCAGAACAGTCAGTGTTGGCGGAGACGGTGGCTCCCCAATGAAATAACTGAGCTGTTTTCCTCGCACACCCCAGCGTGCCCCCGTGACAGACCGACGCGTCCAACACGTGTCTACAAGGTGTGCGCCATCGTCAGCGCGGCCGGTCACAGGGTGACGTCCTACGAACCACGCAGGGGCAGCCCTCACAGCCACTTCACTCTTCGTGTTGGCTACAAATTTGCTCTTAAATGTGAATGTATCAGGACAAACCCATGCTAAGCAATCCTCACAGAAACTGCCAATACAGAGGTACGAGCCTTTGAAAATCAGTATTTGTAAAACACAAGGTGGGCGGGTATTGCTGCTGCAATGCCACCAGGCACTACGGAGATCCCAGGTGCTGCGCTTGGTCATTCTCACAACACAAAACTCTGTGTTACAGAAACAAGAGTCTTGTTCCATCATCAGAAAGCCAAGTGGCTAACCGGCTTAAACCAACAACAAGAAAATCCCTGCCTCCTTGAGAGCCCTCAGCTTTTCCATCCTCCCGAACAACCGCCCTCAAATTGAAGGACAAACTAGTTCCTGTATTTAACTTCAATTCATGGTTGCCACAAAGCTGTAAACTGCACATCCCTTGGCCTCAATCCACTTAAACACGGTGAGCGCTAAATGTGGTCAGTCACCTCCTACACAAATAATGGTATAATGTTAACATTTTAGCAGCGCCTTGAAAACAGGAGACAAGAAGGCGGCTGCAGAGCCCGTGTTCCACACCCAAGGCGCAGGTCCTCCCAAGCACCCAGACGCCCAAGGCGTCTTCCGTGGAATAAGCACCGTGTCCCAGCAGGGAGCGACTCAAAGAAACCAAACGGTCCTCACCAGGTTCCCAGACAAGGCCTTTGCCCCTCTAAGGGGACGCAACGATTTACCCGGGGAAGAAGAGTTTGAATTTCTTACACATTCATCTGCCTTAGGACCAAAAAAGGAAAACAGAAGACAAATGACCCGAAGAAGCTGACCATCCCTCGCGTATAGCACACAATTTAGAGATTATCTGGCAAAGTGCATTTTGAGAGGGGTTTTTGTACCTGAGTAGTCCTGGTAAGATCCACAGGAATGTAATAAACTTTGGGGATAGCAGACTACAGATGAGGAAAACCACTGATTGCAGTTTTCAAATGTTTCTCTACAGAGAACAGAGAAACTGGCCCCTTCCCAGCCTCTTTGTTACAGGGGGAACGCTGTGAGATTCCTGGTATTTACAGAACATGGGCAGCTCCAGCAGGATTACAGCTTCCACGGCTCTCCGTATAAAACCCACAAGCCATCGCAGCGGCAGCACGCTCCACGCAGTGCTCCTCAGCCCCTGTGACAGAGCGCGGGGTCATCCGAACCAGAAATCCAACCCAAAGGCCACCTGAGCCTTCAGGGAAGAAAACCCAGGGGACCGACCTGTGTCACAAAATAACAGTTGTATTCAAAACAGTCAGAAGATCACAGCACATGGGCTAGGCACTCGCTACTCCTGCTCTCCCTTCAGGATGTTTGTTTCCTTGCTTGCATGTGTCAGAAGGTGCATGTGACGTTTTCACCGGGTTTGGCTCCATTTACTCTAAACCGGGGTCGCTCTGCTCCCGCCTGCAGGCCCGGACCGTGGCTGACACAGAGACACAACAGGATCAGCCGCAGCCTCCGCTCTCACAGCCACACGAACTGACGTTGAGCACGTTCCTACATCGCCCGAGGCATCAACTACCACCACTGTTAACCGTCGCAGCAGACAGCGGTTTGGATTTGGTAGGAGCACCCAGACGGGGCTCCCTTGCCGCCACCAGAGACAATCCGCCTTGCTGGCGGGGCGATACCGAGGGGACAGGGCAGCGCTCGTATTCTGCATTCGCTAGTAAAGAACCTGAGTTTCCTCCGCGCACATCAGCGGTGGCGCTTCGTTCCGTTTGTTTAACGGACGATCGTGAACACAGTTACGTGAAAAGCCGTACCGTGTTGCAACTGCCTAAAGAGCTGCATGTTTCATATTATCTTCAATGTAGAAAATATACAAGAAAATCTACGAGATGAAGGCATTCCAAAGTAAATAAAAACAATTAATTTACTAATCATGGATTTTTTTTTTTAAGAATTAGCTAGTTGTTTGTTCTGTTTTTCTCAATTTTCAGTTTTGTAATTGAATGGTGAATTGCTTGTGCTCATTAGACTCTCTCACTGTACCAGGGCAGGTCTAGACGGGACATTAGGAGCAATGTCTTCCCCAAAGGGCTGTGGGGCACTGAACAGGCTGCCCAGGCCAGATGAGGTTCTCAGGGACACAGTCTGGAGGTGGACGTGGCGGTGCTGGGTTAACAGTTGGGCTTGATGATCTTAAGGGTCTTTTCCAACCAAAACGATTCTCTGATTCTGAGTTGCCACACAGCTGCATAAAACACACGGCACACATGGGCGCTTGCTGAAAGAATCAGACACGTCACTTTGTGAGCTGCAAAAAAACTGGAAATAGAAAGAATTTAAAAATCCAATTATTTGTCCAAGCAGGGCTCCCTAATTTAGGAGATAGTACATTAAAGACTTCCAAAAGGGATTTCTGTAGCCCTTTGTAAAACAAAAGTTCACATACAATTTGTGTCCTACTAGAAGAGATGAACGCTGCAGCGGGACACACGAGAAACCTGCAAGTCCTGTATTTGCTGGGGAACAGGCTCGGTGCCCCAGGACGCCTGTCCGCCCACGATACGTGTCGTTACCTTACTCAGAGCTGCCTCCTCCCTCGGCCCGGCCGGCAGCAGGGCTCCGAATGCTGCCCGGGCAACCCAGAGCACAAACTGAGCTGACAACAGCACGGCAACGGGACAGCGAGGTCCAGAAGAGGACACCTGTCGAGAACTACGCTTTAAATGCTCCTTACAAACACTGGGGCACAAACCTCTAGTTCCCACAGGCAGAGGTGACTGTTCATTCGACCACAGGGAGAACGTTGTCATTATTACACAGATAGGCCCGTGTTCCTAGCAGCGAAAGCCCCGCAGCTCTAGTCCTGCCGAGAGGAGCGCCCCGCGCGCGTGCCCCTGGCCCCACAGCGAGCGCTGCCCGGTGCGCGCCACATCCCGTATGCGGCTCCAAGCAAAGGAGACCCCAGGGCACAGTACAAGATAGAAGGGGCCAACGCGGTGAACAGGATCACCACAACGTGCAGCCCCGGTTCCCCGGCCCCCGCGGTGCAGCCCACCTGCAACGAAACAAAGAGCTGCCGAACAGCCGACAGCGCCGACCCTCACTTAAGGAACAGAAACGGCCACGTGCCAGGCTTACACCGATCACCTAGCTTCTGGAGGCAGACTAAGTCAAACGGATCACAAAAACGTACAGAGATACCACATCAGAGCTCGTGCAGGGCAAACCAGTCACAAAAGAGCCAAAAGATATTGGTAGCGTATTCATTTTTACCAACTTCCACCGAGATTTACTACACGTTCTAAAAAAGGACTAAGTTAAGGGTTAGAAAGCAATAAAAGACACAAACAACAGATTGCTGATAACTGTCAGGACCCCGTGGCCCATTTTCTGCCCAGGAATTCCATCTAACCTGGCACGTCCAACAGAAATAAAGAAGAAAAGTTGCACAGTCCAAGCCCATTGTTCTGGGCTCAGTTTTTAACTTCATTCTTTTCCAAAGACATTACATAGAAGTAAATATAAATAAATAAACAAAACGGGTACCTACATTTTTTAAAATACCCTGTCTGACAACGACTATTTTTTAAGAAGTTCTAAACAGCAAGCTGGAAACCCCCATCTTGTGCGTGAGTTACGCAGTTAGAGTAAAAGCCACAGCTGGGAGCTGGAGCTGTACCAGCCAGACGTCCAGCCCCTGCTTCTCTCCCCAGGCAGCGCCGCCGTGCCCGGAGCCGCGGTGAGCGCGCCGGGTGCCGCGCTGCTGCGCCCGGAGCCGCGGTGAGCGCGCCGGGTGCCGCGCTGCTGCGCCCGGAGCCGCGGTGAGCGCGCCAGGTGCCACGCTGCTGCGCCCGGAGCCGCGGTGAGCGCGCCAGGTGCCACGCTGCTGCGCCCGGAGCCGCGGTGAGCGCGCGGGGTGCCGCGCTGCTGCGCCCGGAGCCGCGGTGAGCGCGCCAGGTGCCACGCTGCTGCGCCCGGAGCCGCGGTGAGCGCGCCGGGTGCCGCGCTGCTGCGCCCGGAGCCGCGGTGAGCGCGCCGGGTGCCGCGCTGCTGCGCCCGGAGCCGCGGTGAGCGCGCCGGGTGCCGCGCTGCTGCGCCCGGAGCCGCGGTGAGCGCGCCGGGTGCCGCGCTGCTGCGCCCGGAGCCGCGCTGCGCCCCAGCCCCAGGACACAGGCACAGCCCGGCACCGCAGGAAGGCACTGAGGCCGTTCCAAGGACATATGCTGAAAACAAAAGTCAGATTGCACACACATTATAGTGACCTGAAGATGGGGTTACCTTCCCCCTTTATTTTGATAAAGATTATTTTATTCTTAAAGAGACGTTAAGCCGTACCTATGTTACCATGTCTATTGGAAAAGACACGAAATAGAAATAATTTTAAACCAGTGAACAGGAGTAACAATAGAAACGGCCACATTGGGAAATTTAGAACATTAAGCATGGTGGATCCTGGCTTTCATTCAAAAAACCTTTTCTGACTACTAGTATAGAATATAAAGTCATTCTATATATGAAGGATCTGAGATTTTTATTAGATCTATGAGAGGTACCGTGTTTCACATGCAGATGCAAGCGCTTGATTTCAGGAGAGCAGAGAGCTTTCACCCCTGTTGTTACACCTCCTCTATATGAAGCTCCACATTGCATAAGGTCAAACAGATTATAGATTCTTGCATTCAAATATGTACCATCACCAGAAACATTCCAGACACACAGTTGGGATTTTTCATACTTGTATTTTATTGTTTTCACATGAAGTTTAAGATACATTAATTCTGTCATTCTTACCTTCAAATGCCAAACCAGAAGGTCACAGTTTAAATGGGCAAGCTACGGAACCATCGGACTTTACAGCGGATAGAGATTCCTAACTTCAGATGGTGGAAATTACTGTAAACTGCTACAACACAAAGAAACGACGCTCAAGGAGTAACATATCGGCCATCCCGGCAGGCTTAGGGGAGCTGGATCCACTCACTGCAGAACAGCTTCATAGGGATGAGGGCCTGGAGAGATCGTTATATTATCTGTGCAGACCTTCCGCACCTCACAGAACACCTGAAACACTTCACCACCCAGCCTGTAACCACTAGTGAGGGCATGGCATGGTGTTCTAATCCAGAAACACGAATGAACAGCAGCGCCCTGAGCTGCCGCCTGCGCAGCGGCCCGTGGCCAAGGCAAGGCAGCGCAACACGGGGAGCCGCCGCCACTGCTGGCGCGCCGGGCCGCGGCCCCAGCGGAGCACACGGGGCCCCCGGGCCGCGGCCCCAGCGGAGCACACGGGGCCCCGGGCCGCGGCCCCAGCGGAGCACACGGGGCCCCGGGCCGCGGCCCCAGCGGAGCACACGGGGCCCCGGGCCGCGCTCCCTGCCCACCGCCACCTCCAGCCCCCAAACAAAGCCCAGCGACCAGGCACCTGGGAAATACGGGTTCCGGTGCCACTTCAAACCGCTGCAAACGCGATTTGAACACTGTAAAGCATACGCAACTCTGAGACATTTAAATGAGATTGATTTAGTTCCCAAAGATAAATTAAGAGAATTTATATTGTCGTAAGTATCCCATATAGAGGAACAGACATGAAGACTTCTAAATGCTTAATATTCTTAATACTTAAAAGTCCAGAAATAGGAAGCTGATCTTTCAGTTCAAAGCCAAAAGGAAAACAGAATTCAGATGAATTCTTAATAAAATAAGTGGCTACCGGAAAAACTAAAGCACGGAAGGAGTTGTTCTGCTCCAGCTCAGGCCTGGCTTGGTTTCAGGGCAGGACCAAATGTCCAAAAGACACAAACGCAGTAACACGCACTGAGGTAACAAGAAAGTATCGGGTTAAAATGTCACCGGTGTCTAAAACCCCCCAGCAAAACCGAGTCCAAGGATGACCGGGGAACCCTTGCCAAAACCATCACTGCTTTGCTACTATCTGCAGGATCTGTGAACCAAGCCCCACAAGGTTTGTTCTCCTTGCAAATAAGAACATGTTTTGTTCTGCACTGAATAAAATATTTAGTACCAAGCAAAAGGATTTTTAAAATTTTTTTCATCTCCAAGACCTTTGGTTCAACTGAAACCAAGCCTTCCCACCTTCGCAATGCACTGGCACTGAATCTGTACGTGACTACCGAATCAAAGGCATAAAACACACACACACCCCCCACCACAAACGGACAACATGCATTTAATTTTAAAATAAAAAATGCTACATTTCTCACAAGTCATGAGCCTTTTTTATGTGCTGCCTTGACTTTTGAAATGCTCTAACTCCTTGCCTAGCAAAGAGATGCTTGATTCTTTCCCAAGCCATGAACTCCTTTTCTCCTTACCTTCACGTTTGTCTCTCTCCTCACCCTTCCGCTTCCAACTCCCCGTCAGACGAGCACCATGCGGTTTTCAGTCCCTTTCCTACACAAAGGCTGCTTTAATAAAGACAGCCAGTGTCTCTAACGACGGACTCTCGGGGCATCTTCTGCACTGCTACTCTTCCCAATATTTTCCTCCACAACTCACCGTTTCCTTTCACAGACTCCCCTCTCATTCATCTTCTATTTAGTCGCCAGAACTATGTACTATCCCGAAGCACCTTTTACATCCCCAACTTTATTTCCTTTCTTACTTTGCCTATGCCTTTTTTAAGCTTGCATTTTTGGGTCACTACTTCTCTTCCCACTGTATTCTACTTCTAGATCATCTCATATCACTAATAAAATCAAGTATTTAAAGCCATTTTCATAGCGATTCTCATAGCTTTAAATACTTCACTATCCCTTTCTGCTTTTCTGGAGTCTCAAAATAAAAGAAAAATCAAGAAAACAAATCCTCTTAGCTGTTCTTACCCTTTTCATTGTAATTCTCTCAGCCAGCCTCACCTGTGAGCATTTACAGTAAAGCATATACCTCACGGTCTACAAATGCCACAAAAGCGCAGCCGGCGGGCGCGACACCTCGGCAGCCTGAGCAGAACGCGTGGGCCGCTCCCCGCCTCCCACCAGCCCCCGCCGGCTCAAGCGCCCGCGCCACGGCACGAGGAGCCAGCGCCACGGAGGACGGCTCCGACCCGCACGCACGCGGCTCCTCCCGCCCGCGGACACCGGGCACACGTGCTCCCTCGCGCTGCTCGGCGTCTCGCTCATACCGTGACACCGCAAAGACTCCGGACACCTCGCTCAACGTTCATCTTAAACACTTGGTTTCCAGTGTCTGGAGCACATAGCGCTTATTTGCAACGGGCTACAATATCACACGTCACTTTAATTGTTATGCCTTAAAAGAAACAGAATACTCATTCTAACAAACTCAGTTTAAAACCCCATCCTGACCTCTTTGATACTTTGTAATCACCACAACAGAACACTCTGAACAATAAACTGGGAATGCCATGTGGCACACAGTCAAAACTGTATCTACAGGCAATTTTGGAAACTCTCATTTATTTGCTTTAAGTAATCTTCTAACAATTTGGACTGGTCCGAAAAAAGGAAATCAAAGGGATTACAGTTCAAATGAAGATCACTTGCCTGTTAATTAAGTTGGTTCTATTTTACACTTGTAAACCTTAAGAAAATGGATTAATACTTTCTTTCTATATCCTGATAATCCTATGCAGAGTCTTAAAATACCTCAGACTGTTTTGCTTGGTTTATTGGTTTCCTCCTATTTGTCTGCGTACGGAACCTTGTCACAAACCAGAAGACAGAGTGTTTTGGGATGAGTTTGTTCACTGTGGTTTTGTTTGTGTATAACACCCAGTCTAAATAACGTACGGCCTTCCTCTCTGACGCCGTTCCGTACAACAACTGAAAACAGAAGAGCAACTATCTTATTTCTGAACTAAAAGCATATGAAAGATTGAAGTGACTTTATTTCCGTTTCTTCCACAGGCACCAAAATCTTCATTAATCTTGTGTATATACACAGGATATCTTCTAGAAATGCCACCCTTGATAATACTATGCATACAATCAACCAAAAGGAAACCAAACACAATATGAAACATTAATTTAAAGGAAGAGAAACAAATCAAAAAGGCATGAAGACAATCATGTATCAGGGTATATACAACTGAGTATTGCGTTAATTTGGTAATGAGGCGTTAGCAGAGCAGAAACACTGTGCATAGAACCTGCTTGCCCCCACCATAAACACAGCAAACGTGGAACGAAGATCACAGTCTCAGCAAGACGGCACACCCCTGCTACACGAGGCTGGTCTGTGAAGTCATTTTCTTAGAACACTTACCACTAAATCCCAGTTATTTTGTTCAAGCAACGTTATAGCTTCATCGATATTTTCAATACCAGTACAGGCCTGAAAAGAAAAAGAAACAGTAAACAGAATTAAAAGCATTGATCAAAATCAGAGTACTAACACTTACAATTCAGTTCATTTCAGCAGAAAGACAGGAAAGGTATAGGTATTTCATTTCTGCTAGGAGAGGGTCATCCAGAAATTGTATTTCAAGTGTTAAACATCAAACATCTGGCTATAACTCCCTGTTTCACCAGAGGACTATTGTGTAACCTTGAGCAAGCCACCCAGGGAAGCAAGACAAAGCAGTTACTTGTAAAACTAGGACAACAGTGCTGTCCCAGAAGGGTGTTTTGAGAACTCCACATTCAATACTACGAACACTCGTACAACTCCCTTAAAAAATACCTTAAAAGGCAGTTGGATGTTCGGAGCGGCTGACATGTCTTGTTTAAAGCCAAACCCACAACTATAAATCCCGCTGCCCCACCACCACCTTACACCCTGCTCGCTCTGGCTGTCACACCGTGCCCTGCAAGAGGAACAAAAGGTGGCAATCAGAGCATCGACTCGCTACTGCGTGTACAAATGAGCCCCTTTGTGAAAGTACTTAAAATGAAGACTATATAATGAAACATTTATAATGTCTTCCTTTCAAACAAAACACCTGCACGTTGTTCTAGCCCCATACTCTGGCTTTACCTAGCGCAAGCAACCTGACACAGCAGCATTCTCCAAGCAGTGATAAGATCCCTCTAACTGGCACTGTGAGCCAAGCTCAACTCCCGGCGCGAGCGCGCAGCCGCACCCGGCGCAGCCACGGCAGCGGGCTGCCTGCCCCGCCGGCCCCCGGCTTCAGCAGGCAGCGCTGCTACCCGCTCTGCCGCGGACCAGCCGCTGTTCACACTGAGGATACCGGGCATTTCACCAGACGGGAAAAACGGAAACAGTTACATTTTTCTGAATTCAGCTTTCACCCTGATCCAAGCTTTGCTCTGTACCGGAGCACACAGCAGTTCAGACTTCCACGAGATCTGAACCATGAGAATGTCCCTTCTGCTCCACCACGCAGCTATGTAAAAACAAGTTTACATAACATCCACCTAAACCTCCATGTAAAAAATCCAACCTTGCCACAGTAATAGACAGCAGCAAACACATCAGTTTTTCCTGATTCCAAAGATATATAGTCCCGTTTCTCCTTTACGTGATAAGAGAAAAAGGGGTCTAGGCACAAAAACAGACACTTTTTTTCCTGCCAGGACATAAAAAGCCAGCAGGTCATACATTTTTCTATGCTCCGATTTGTCTCCCAATTTATAACAATAAAGAAACAAAAAGGAGAAATGACAGAGAAATTCAAGGCAAACTGTGTCTTCCCAATCCAACGCTGAAGAACTCCACGCTTACAGAGCATCACCTGCAGCGTGTCCACACAAAACGGGCCGTTCTGGAGCACCAGAAGGATCGCAAATACACAGTTCAGAGACGCTGCCCGCGCGGGGACGCAGCAGCTCCTGCTGATCTCCAACGCGGCCAGACTGATCCTCTCCGCAAGAACAGAGTCTCTTCCCTTGCTCACAGCGCGCTGTGGTAACACTGAATTTCAATGACTCTGCATCGAAAGTGCTACAAGTTTTTTAATACAGTTTTGCTCTTCAGAAGCATCGTTCTGCCTTCTCTTCCATCACTTTTGGCAGCGACTGCTGAAGTTAAAACAAGGCTTGCACGCGTTCCCTGGCCAGCGCGAGGGCTCCATCCGCTGCCGGGTCAGCTCGAGGAGCTGTCACTTCTGAAATCACAGCGGGGCTCACACAGCCATAAACCCGCCACCGAAACCGGAGTGGACAGCCCTGCCGCAAAGCGCTCGTACTGCGAGAAACGGTGTTGCAGAAACGACAGTCCGAGGTTCTGCTTACAGTTAAATGAAAAACACTTAGAAAGCTGGTCATTACCAAAATTAAGAGTTACGACTCCCCATTTATCAGCCCTGCAAATTCTGCATGACTTTGCCAGTGAGTATTAATAAGTTGTGTTCCCATCTACGATGAGAACCTGACCAACAAACGGGCTGCCTTCAGCCCCGGGCTGTGCAGATGAAGCGAGGAAAGGGCAGCTGAATGCTGGGCTCAGCTCCAGGCTTCAGCTGCCCCGGTGCGATCCCCCTGCAGCTCGGCTCAGGCGCCCCTGGCCACGGGCACCTCGCAGCCTGCGAACCGCAAACCCACTCCGCTCCGTCTGGCGTCTCCTCGCTTCCAGAGAAACCAAACAGAATGAGCTCACCCTTCCGCCAGAGTACGCAGAGAAAGGAGTCCGCTCATCACAGTGGAAGCGGAGTAAGTAAGAACTAGTTCACTTGCATGTCTACATCCTTCCTAAATCATCTCGTTGGTGGTTTAAAATCCAAAACAGAACCCCGCTCCTGCTCTCTTCGCAACACAGAGTCATCGGGGCAGCGAGAGCGGAAGGCAGCCAAACACTGCGCAAAAACCAAAACCATCGCCATTCCTAACACCCAAGAACCGCAGTGTTGTTGAAAACCCTTGGACCACTTTTATAATCAATTTTAACATCTTATTTTGAGCAGTTCTAACACCAAGATTTCACTTTCCATATGGAATGTTTTTGCTAGTTGTCAATAAAACAGAAAAGAAACATTTCTGCCTGACAACAGTGAATGAGTGTGTGCTACTTATTCACACAACCCAAAACAGACGTTCCAAGATCTCCCTCAACACCCTGCTAATACCATAGTTGCAGCAAACTACAGTTTCAGAAAAATATGTCATCATTCAGACAGGACACACAACCACATAGGAACCCTGCCCCAAGCCATGCGCCATCGGCGCCACAACCGCAAAGTAAACTCAAGAAAATGCTCTGCTGTGCATGCCTTCAGCTTTCCCGCAGAAGCGAAGCACAGCGCGGTCTCCCGCTGCGAGAGGGCTCCCGCGTTCAGGACAGCGGGCGCGCTTCGCCCGCGCTGCCCGCGGGAGACACACGGAAGCCAGCAGGTTCTGCGGGCACCAGAACCAACCGGGCCTGGTTCCTCCCGGGCTTGTCTCTCAGCCCTGACTGCAAGGGCTGACTGGACATTCTCCTACAGCTGGAATATTCATAAGGACGCCTTTTGGTGGACGTCTTTCCATTTCCCCGGCTGAATGTCTATGAATTCAGGAATAATTTAACTGGCAGGAGTCCAGAGGACACCTGGGCACCGTAAGGCTCTTCGCCTTACCTAGGCTGGCAGACTCAGAGATTACCTACTTACAAACACATGAAGATTTTTGCTCATTTTTATGCCCTTCACTCTACCCAAGCATGGAACAAATGAAAATAACGGAATAGAAAAAAGATATATTAAATTTGCACAGAAATAGAAGAAAAAAAAATCTTCCAATATATAGCAAAGCAGATGAGCTCCAAAGGCACAAAAACACACAAAACCACATCCTTGTTACTAAGCGAGTAAAGTGATACTAGTTGAGGAGAAATATTTTTTTATTCACAGAATTCATTCAGCTTTATTTCCATAAGAGCCCTACTTAATAATGGGCATTAACTATTGTACGAGAACATTCCTACCAGACTACTACCAAACCTGATCCAGCCAACAACCAGCACATCCTGAGTCACCAAAGCGAAAGAGACACATCACCATGGCAAAGGTAAAACCCGCCGGGCTCACTGATTTGTAAACCTTTACACATCAAAAAGAAACCAAATCATTTTGTTTTAAGGACAAAAGGGAACAAAAGGTAGAACCAGTTCCTCCTCCTCCCGCATCTCCCCTAAATCCAGGAGAGCATTTGTGCTCTTCACAGCAGCTCCAGCTGGTTTGTTTTCAGACCACACCAGAGGAAAATGAACCTGGCGATGAGAAAACTATTGCTTTGCACTGAACGCGCAAAATCAGATTCTGAAGACACAGCTACCGAATGTTAAATCAACTTTCTTCGCATCCTGCTTTCCAGGACAGGTAATTGTTTCCACCAGGTAGATTTAGATTTGCATAATAAAGTTGCAGAGCACTGCTTCAAATTTTCTTCAGGTTGCTCCACAGATGAACCATCACCTTAGCAATGGAGAGCTCACCCCGGAAGGATCCACAGCTAACCACTGCGGGTCCTGCTCAGCTGGCACAGTAACCTTAATCACTGTCACATAAAAGCAGCAAAGCAGCCACCGAGGAAACAATTCGGTAGGAGAAAAGTCTGAGGGCAGACAGCTGTCAAGGCGCTCGCGACAAACCCAGGAGGTGCTTCCAGAAAGCCATCACGGACGACAGACTCGCTCCGCCAGATCCCCCGCAGGGCGGCCTGACCCCGGCAGCCGCAACAGCCGGATGGGGTTTGAGCCCCCGGTGACCCGGCGGCGCGAGCCCCAGCCCACCCGCAGCCCTGCGAGCAGCTGCGCTCCCATCCGGCAGCGGCCGCGCGGAAAGCGCTCCTCCGGCACCTGCCGCAGGGACCCCGGCAGCTGCCGCACGGCGAAGCTGGAAGGACAACTGCGGCTCTCACACAGAGCCGGGCTGTTTCTTCTGCAAAAGCTGGGAAAGAACACACAGCTGTGGCCAACTCGAATCCCGAGCCGGGCTCCTGCTGCCCCGCAGGCAGCGCGCGGCAGGTGCTGCACAGAGGCTGGGAGCAAATGGCATTTGGCAGCAAGGCAGAATTTGTCTCACCTGTGGCACCATCCCCCTTCTTGCCAAGGCAAAACGCCGCAATCAAAAGTATCCAGGAGACCAGACTTAGCCTAACAGCCGGTGGCTGGGTACCGAGGACTCAGAAGCCTGCCTCTCCCAACATTTTTGTTGAACAGTTCCATGTTTCCTTTGACTACAAATAGCAGTAGTTCCTCCAAACAGAGACCATCTCTAAGCCAACCCTAACTAGGCTTTAGCCGAGAACATTGTGCATGACAGGTTCAGGCCCACTACAACCAGGCAGACAGGGGGCTGTGAATAACACCATGCACCAGTCTCTCCTGTAAATGTCAGCTGGGGCAAATAAAACAATACAAAAACCTCACTTTGTGCCTAACTTATGTCCACATGCACTCTGCCATGCAAGTACCATGCTCAGTCCACATAACCAAAACGATAACATTGGAGCCACAGCTCCAAGTACCGAGAACAGCAACAAACTCGGACAACTGATCTGCAGGGTAGGGTCACACCAGGTGTCCACTACAGACTTTTTCCCTCTCACTAATATTGCATGCTTTTGTCTCAGAATAGGTCTAAGCTACTGTGATTCAATCTGACGCCTAGACCTCAGACATGGAAACAGCTGATACAGACTCGTCTATGCTGCATTAAAAAGGGGAAAAGAGCTTTCTGTCATCAGCACTTTGTTGCAACTGTAGCCCAGTCCAACTACAACGACCAAAGGAACAACTACATTTAGGTATCACAGGACTCAACAGGTGAGATCACCTGGGAAGAAAAGCTTTCACGCTTTGGGATCTCCTACAAAACCCCAGCACTAATACACCTCCATCCCCTGCAACCACACAGACAGCGCCCCAGGAAATGCTGACTTTTCAAAGTACTCAATAAATTTTTACCACTAGATATAGCAATGAGCTAACTCTATTCCATAAAGATGTACAGGCTTTAAAGATAAATCAAACACACTGGCAAAGAACAGATATTGTTAAAATCAATTCACTCTCCCTTTGTTAACCTACTCTTCAAAAAGAGACAAGGGGCACAGAAAACTCTTTACGTGCTCAGAAAGATGCCTGAATTCTCCAGGTCAGCAGCTCAGAACCAGGATAACTCGGAGCTGTTCTCAGTAGCTTATGAGATATAGCAAAGGACATCGCTTATCTCCCTGCATACTTCCCCTCCAGTATAACCACAATGTAGTTTGCTGGTTTATTCAGCTCACAGCCAGACAGATCAGGTCACAGACAACATGTCCCATCACGTTTTGCAGACTCCCAAGACACTCCACAGCCTCTCTGGGTAGCTTGTTCCAGTGCTTCACCACCTTCACTGGCATTTGTTTCCCTATATTTAGTTACAGGATCCCTTGCTGTAACCTGTATCTGCTGCCTCTCATCCTTGGACTGTGCACCTTCAAGAGAAATCTGATTCTACATTGTCTGCTATCACACACTGCAGCTAAGACAGCAACTAGATACCCCTTAACCTCCTCTTCCAAGCCGCAGGACCCGGCTCCCGGCCCCCCCGGTCACACAACCCGCTGCAGCCTCCTCCCACGGGCACAGGGCTGCGGACGGACCGGGCTGGACACGGCGCTGCCGGCGCGGCCGTCCCCCAGCACCCGGCAGAGAACGGCCTCCCAGTGCCCGGCAGTCCTGCTGCAGCCGCGGTGTGGCCACAGCTCCTACTGGAAGGATGCATCATGCCCTTTCTAGGCATTCCTAATAAAAATAACAACCCAACCCCGAGTTTCCCATTTCTAAAGTGAAACACGGTACCTCGCTTCCTTTTCCCATTCTTCACGAGGGGAATGGCTCAGAAATCAAAGACAATAATTAAATGTCTATCACATAAAGATCCAAGGACAGCTCCAGATTGTATCCGCAAGAGGTCTACTCAGACCCAGAAAGCTTTAGGACACTAACTCACCTATGACATATTAGTAAGCGAGAAAATTTTCTTGAAAAGTCACACATACACTGTTGCAATGGTAATTACTCAAAGCAACTGAAACAAAGCATAACACCTGTGCCCCCAAAACAGGTACAGATAAACCAATACATTCACCCAAGCAAATAAAGGCTTTAGTACCATAACATCACATTTAGGAATGGTGTGTAACTCCCCTCCGGGCTACCAAGGGATTCAGGACATTCGGACACTCAGAGGTAAGATCTGTCGGTGCCTCGGCTCCCCCGGCCCCAGGACCACGTCCAGAGACCGCAACACCAGCTGCACACGTGCTGGCACCTCCATCCAGCTCACCCCGCAACAAGCCTGCCCATGTACCGAGGCTGTTCTCGTTATGAGTCATCCACGGTTATCAAATTAACTTTTACTTCTTTCTGTTTCAGACAAACATTCAAAAGAAACATCCAGGCATATCGACTGAGACACAAACTGAAAGGTCACCTGCTGCAAGCACCTGAATGAAGAGATGAGAATGCTTCTCTGTTTTAAATAATTCAGAAGACCATCTGGTAAAAATTAAGCAAATTCACCAGCTGTTTGCTTCATAAAAACAAAACAAACCCCAACACACAAACAAAATCAAGCAAACAAACTAATACACTTACCAATATCAGAAACTGAGAAAGGACTTTGGCAAATATGCCAGGCTGAAGTTTTGCCCAACACATTTCAGCTCCCACCTCCAACTACTTACAAGCTTCATTGTTCTACTATTTGAGCACCACCTTAAGCAAAAATCTAAAGTAAGGGGGAATTAGTCCCTTTCTGCAGAAGGAATGGGAGGTAAAAAAAAGAAAGTGATATATCTGAAAGTCACAGAAGACATTTCTACCCATTAGTTACCAGGCAGACAAGAGTGAACTTTGTTCACGCCCCAAGAGGACGGCAAACCTTCTGAACAGAGCAAGCAGGGCACAAAGTCTCAACGGGCCGCAGGAAGGTCCGACCACTTCTCAGCAGAATCGGCTAACGTGGCTCCACACTAACCACCTCCAAGTGCTTTCCAGCAGACGGTGGACACCCGAGACTCTGGAGCAAAATCGGCTGCCAGAATCCCCAAAGGAGCCCCTGGGAAGCCCACGAGCTGGGCCAAGACAGGAACTCCAGCCTCCCAAGCCACACGCTAACACTCGGGTTCAAGCCACACGCACTACACAGAAAGAGCACTGCCCAAACAACTGAAAACCAAACCAAAACTCAGTGCCTGTGAATTAGTGCTCTGGACTACTAAACCTGTTTGCCTTTCCTGAGGCCTGAAGACGGCCTTTGCCCAACAACTACAGAAAGTTTAGTTAGGATTATCCCAAAGTGTCTGTGTTTGTTTAATGCTTTAATGATTAAAAGATCTCAGTGAAGGTAAAAATCCCAAGATTTCCTGAATCACAGTCATTTTGCTCTTACAGTATCTTATACATTATCACATAAGAAGAAAAATGTTGCAAAACAGAAAAGAACTGCAGGGGTCAGACAAACACTTCTGCTTACCGGATACTTGCAGCCATCTCCTCATTGCCTCAAAAGCAGCAGAATCTTAAAAATAGCTTAGGAATAAATAAAAGCCACTTTCTAGATAAGTACACAAAGGATGAGTACTAATCTATACAAAAAATACGCTACTTAACATTCCACAAATGCTCATATTTGTTGGTAAAAACGGGACCACAAGGAACCGACATATTCTTCAAAACCTGGAAACAGTATCCAGAATACAGAGAGAACACTCAGATCCCACAAAAGCACAGGTCAGACCATAACGTAGGACAACAAGGGCTGTAAAAAAATGTGATTAACGACATACAAATTCCATAAGCTTTTAAAAGCATCAGCACAGGAAGCCTGCCAGCGAGCCAGCGGGACCAAAGGAACAAGGCACTACGGAATTCTTCAAAGTGAGGCCACGTCGCAAAAGCGAAATGAATCGTGTGCACCCACAGTCGCTCCCGAGGAACTGAGACCATCTTGTCACAAAGCTGCTCTTTCCGGAGAACTCTCATCCTAAATGTCAGCAGAGACATACAGGACAAGCCATCAGGACCAGACCATAGTCCTCAAATATGATTTGATACATACACACACATATATTTATTTATTTATTCCCACCCCCAACTGCTCTTTACATCAGCCTTAATTAAAGGTTACGGCAAGCTCACACTCCCACACTGCTGCCCTTAGCTTTTTAGTGAATTTTGTTGGGGTGCAAACCAGAAATCGTTAAGATTTCTGCAGTTCAGACAAATTTGACTTCTGTACCATAAGAAATAGCAGAAATTCCAATGAAGTTTACAGAACAGAATTAGTATATACATGACATACGGAGGAAAAGTTTCCATAGAGGAAGCTCACGTATCACACAACTACAAGAACTCAAACTGCGTCCACTTGAGTTAGTCTAAAAGTCCTACAGCAAACCCCACCATCAAGCTCCTAAATTGCTGACTTCCAGAAACCAGGACGAGACAAATTCACTCAGATCCGGCTTCTTTCAGCTGTTTGCGAAGGAGCAGCACTGCCGCAGGTGAGACAGCAGGCCAGCTGGGTCTCCGCTCTGAGCTGATGCAGCACCTTTGGTATTTGCTCACACAGACAACCTGACCTTTAAAACCAAAAACTAGAAGTGACTCAGCTTCAGAGTTCTTGTCTTCACAAATTGTTTCCTGCAACTGGTAAAATATGAAACCTATATAAAATAACTCAAGGGCTAACGTACTCTGTTCTAGTTTCAAAACCTCTCTTAAGAACTTCAGCTTTAATTAATTATCTTTTGAAAGCATAACTACTCCTGCAGAACAAAGACCTGCTCAACCAGTTAGACACAGAGGACCAGTAGATGACTGCTTTGAAGGACCAAACATCATGTAATGCACACATTAGGGTTTTGGTTTCCTCTTTGAGTAGGTTGCTATTACAATTGCATATTACCTAGTCAGCTCTGAAAAACTGGCTTAATTAGTACGTATCAATCCAGCCAGTAAGCACGTCGTTTCCTTTCATCCAAATTATGAGGAACGAGTAAAACCTTCGGAACCTCCCCAGTCGTTTTATTCTAGTTCTCACAGCACTTCGAAGAAAGGACTCACCTAATGGCTGCCCCACAAATGCACAAACGTATCCACCGACTAGAAAAACATTAAATGCTGTTAAAGATGTCTTTAATAAGCTGTTAAGCCTTGCTGCTAGTGGGGAAATGCATGAAAGCAAGGCTTGCAATGGTGACTGAACCACGAGAACTGCCCGAACAGAGGGGAAATTCTGCCCTTTCAGACTTGGCAGCACCAACGCAATGTTGTTAAGATGGGAGGTTCTCAGGACCCCGTAAGACATGTAACAATTCACTCAAATCCTCACCCTCTCCCTTCCTACACGTCCTTCCACACAAAAACATGAACTCAAGTGTGTTTGCTGTAAGCGATTCTTGCTTACCAAGAAATACTACCTACATTTTATTTTCAATGTGCCACGTACCTTTCACATCACCTTTCGAAGAAAGCACGTTCCTAGCCTCTGCAAGTACGTATCATTAAGAATTTCAATATCAGCATTAGTGCTGGTTGTCATGGCATTTGAAAAAGGATCCCGTAGCTACCACCTCTCAATCTGCTTCAGTGACCTACTAACCCAAATACCTATATGAACGGGCTGATGGAAATGGCAACATGATTACTATGATGTGAAGAGTCCTTCAAGCTAATTGAACGAAAAGAACAGCAGCAACCTCTTTCTGAAGATGAATTGCTGCTCCAGTGGTAAATTGTTTAAGTTCTTACAGCAGGACTGTAATGCATACATATCACAGTATCCTCTTTCTTCTCTATATATGTCAGATAGCGATTCTAATTAACTATCTGTCCTTATATAGGAGAAATCAGTTGGTGTTTCCATGGACAGCTATCAGTGGAAATATCAAAGTTATGTTTCTAAATGGACATCACTCTTACTTCAATTTTTCATTTGTGACTCTGGCATCCACTTCACCTTCTGTTTAAAGGCCAGAAAGGTGACTAGTAAATCAAACGAGCTTGGTTCTGATGAACAGGAGCTTCGGTCTGATGAACGTGAGCTTTGGGATTACAGCTGAGTCTAAAAGTATCTAAAAAGAAGTCACCTGTTGATTCTTCAGACACACACAAAACCAAATTAATAGAAGCAATGGTCTTGGTAGCAGACAATGACAATCCAAAAAAGCCAATTAAAACACACTAAGCATGCCGTATGCTTTTATCGTGTCTCTTGACCCTAAGGCCATTCACAGCAAACAGAACGAATTGCGCTGCAAACGAAGAGGTGTACCTACCAGTCCCAGTGCTGTTACTGACTGTGTAATGCACAAAATTAAAACATGATACAAAGCAACAAGGATCAAAAGGAATTCTAGTCAAAATGTCAATTCAGAGGCCACATAGCTATGAGCTTCGACATCCTACAGTGCCCTAGAGTCCTCTTTTTTACACTGAAAATCAACCTTGTTAACCATTTCAAATTAATCTAAGGATATAGTAACCTATATCCATGAAAAAGGTTACGTGAAGCAGCACTGAGCATCTTGGCACCTGTTAGAACTCAGAGTCTGCTTTTACCTAAAGATACTTCAAGGTGAGGGGATGAAAAAACAAGCCTGTCTCATCCAAACCCCGATTTCTGATCTGCAGAGCGCTGGATTTCCTTCAAGCTACTCTGGAGAGAGCTGCAGAGCTCCGGCCAGCTGGCGTGCTCTGGGAGCACCCACTGCGCTACACTCGACGGAGAGGCCATGCGAAAGAATGGTCTGGTGGGAGCAAGACTGAGGTTTTAAACTCAGACCAACATGAACACATACAAAACCTGATGTTTAGGTTGCTAGTGAGACTCTGACAGAAATGTAGGACTCCAGGAACTTCAAACATCAGTTGAAGGACACTTTCCAAAGACTTAAACTTGGATTGGAAGTCTCTTCAGCACCCACGTTTTGCTGAGAACCTTGTTCCAAGTGAATTGCCAAACACTTGACAGAAAGTCTGCAAAGGAATCAAGAACAGCCCTTTCTGCTCCAATGCCTTAATGACTAAGAAAATTAAAAAAAAAAAAAAATAAATAAAATAAAATAAAAAATCAATGTTAAGGATATCCCAGAATCCCAGGATGTGAGGGGTTGAAGGAACCTGGAAAGCTCATCGAGTGCAATCCCCCCATGGAGCAGGAACACCCAGATGAGGTTACACAGGAAGGTGTCCAGGCGGGTTGGAATGTCTGCAGAGAAGGAGACTCCACAACCTCCCTGGGCAGCCTGGGCCAGGCTCTGCCACCCTCACCGGGAACAAGTTTCTTCTCAATCTTAAGGAGAACGTCTTGTGTTCCAGTTTGCACCCACTGCCCCTTGTCCTATCACTGGTTGTCACCAGAAGAGCCTGGCTCCATCCTCCTGACACTCCCCCTTTCCATATTGATCCCCAGGAATGAGTCCCCCCTCAGTCTCCTCTTGTCCAGCTCCAGAGCCCCAGCTCCCTCAGCCTTTCCTCACACGGGAGATGCTCCACTCCCTCCAGCATCTTGGTGGCTGCGCTGGACTCTCTGCAGCAGTTCCCTGTCCTGCTGGAACTGAGGGGCCACAGCTGGACACAATATTCCAGGTGTGGTCTCCCCAGGGCAGAGCAGAGGGGCAGGAGAACCTCTCAACTCTGCTGTTTGTTCAAAACTCCTTAGTGGATGGTTTACCCTTACAGAAACTGGTTGAAAGACTCTTCCCAGCCTCCAGCGTAAGTCACAGTCCAGGCCAATAATCAAGAGTACTGACTCGAAGCCGTTCCCCTATCTGCCTACCTTTTTTACCCGCCAGACCTTCACACTGGCAATAACTTCACAGTTACAGAAAACCTGAGCCAGCATGCCAGCACACACAGAAGAAAGCCAAACTCCCTTGGCATCCCCCCCCCAAAATTAATACACATGTAAATTCTGCACATAGACTGTTAGATAGTGAAAACAGTGTGCATAACAGAGATAAACTTGTACAGGGCTGAAGCAGACAGATGTTTTTTTATAACTGCCAATAAAAATAAATGAAAATATATCTTGTCAGCTATTTAACAGCACTCTGTTTCTTTAATTATCCTCATTCCAGAAGGAAACTAGTAGTTTTAACTATGGTTAAATCTCAAAAAAAATTAAGAACTAATAAGTTGATGTATCAATGTCATGGTCAATGCTATAACTTGAAACACGATTATCTAGCATGCTTTCTCACCTTTCTGTAACTGATGGTAAGGAGGTTCTTCCTTCCCAATCCCCCCTTGCTCCTCCCAAAAACCTCTGTTTTTATGGAAAAGGTTGGCACAAAAGTGAAGTTTGAAAAAACATGTTTTGATATACATGTGTGAATCATACCAAAGCAGTCTGTTACTCAGTTAAAATAAAATGAAAAAATCCACACAACTTTGTTTCACAATGAACACAGATGAAAGGCAGAAGAAAAATACTAGCTATCTGTTGTTTCGATAAAAGCAAGGACTTTGAGTTTTGCCATTCCACTCCAGTCTTCCCACCCAGACTGGATCTCGAGCTACTTATTTACTCAATCAATGGAAAATGTGATTTCCCTGAAAAATTCCCTTCTGAGCACCCACGTGCCAGATATTCTTGTAATATGTGGTCACCCAGGAGCTGGCGACTCCCACAACCACCCAGGCCCTGGGCCCGCTCTAGAACTGCTGTGAGGACAATCACAGCGCATGAACAAAGTAGCCCTACAGGTGGACATAACCTACAATGACAAAAAGATATCAGTGCTAATTTTAGTCCCCATCCTAAGTGAAGCTGCAAAACCAAGAGTAAAGGTGCTAGGATACAAAAACGTCAACGTCTGACACTTCTGTCAATACTCAAAGACTCGGTTTCATTTCTGGACAGTTTAAATGGACCAAGACACTGTGAGAGCAATTCTCTTCAAACGCCGAACCGCATAGACCATGAGTATATTTGTGTCATGTGAGTATCCCCCTGGGGATGGAAGAACACTTTGCAGTTAAACACAAGAACAAAAGAAGAACAGAGACGTTAACAAAGATTGGTAGAAATTATAAGCCCTTATTTCCCCCAGTATGTGAGGTATGTTACAGCATCACTCTTATCTCACATGTAGGCACCTTTTTAAAGAAATTATGCTACAAACACAAGCTGTTAGGCTTTTACCTGTGGAGTTTTTCCTATATGCCAATGACACTTTGTGGAGAAATTCTGTAATTGCAATCAGTAAAACAGCTAAAACTTGTTTGTGCACTTAACTCCACTACTTCAGCTACTCCCCCTGCAAACAATCAGACCACTCACGTACAAAGCTAACCTTCTGCATAATCCTTCCTAAGTGAGGACCGAAGAAGGAAAAGTTAGACAGGTTGCTTACGCAGCCCACATGCGTGAATACGTACGTTGTACTCCTCTGCAGCATACACTAACCTCGTTTTAAAATGAGAGGGAAAGAAAATAATTATAAATCACACAGAACAGGCTAAAATTGTTTTGAAACTTTAAGAAAAAGTATTTTGATAGATGACTTACTTTGTTTTAGTCTATAGCTAAAATATTTTATAAACTATTCAATGTTTGTATGTATACTTTCAAAATATTTTCTTTTTAGTACCTCAGAAAGCAGAATAGCCTGTTACAACAATTCGAGCTAAAAGGAAAAACCAAATGCACCATGAGGTCCCGTTCGAGTTGAAACCGATGTCAGAATCCCTAACGGCTTGGGGAGCGGCGAGCCCTGGAACGGCTGCCCGGAGCAGCTGTGGATGCCCCAGCCCCGCGACTGCCCGCGGCCGGCTGGACGGGGCGCTGAGCGACCTGGGCTAGTGGACGGTGTCAGAAGTGGGGCTGCAATGAGATGATCTTTGAGGTCCCTCCCAACTCCAATCATTCTAAAATTCCATTCTCAAATAAGTCCATGAAAGCTTCACAAAAGCAAACTTCACTATAATTATGACTTCACTGAATTTTTTTTAATGAGGAGGGAAAACACTTTCAAGTTTTAAAAGTTCAAAGACCACTACTCTATCCCTCTTAAAAGTAACTTGGAAAAGGCAAGACTGAAATGGTGATGGAAGCCTCCCTCCCAATGTAAATCAGCAAAATTAGCTGAACGAAAGCACAAAGAACTGCTTTCAAAATATCCAGTGCACACAACACTCTTCAACAGGATGCCTCACACAAACATAGAAGATGGCAGCAGAACTCTGAGAAACATATTTATTAATTAAAAGGTACAGAAAATATATCAGGGAAAATCATGTAGAATTACTTTGCACATAATGTTTTATCTTCCATTTTGAAGCCTTAGCGAACGAGTTGTAAATTCCATCAAGTATTTAAAATACCCAAAATCCTTTACCATTTGGTAACAGCCCAAAGACACCAGGCCTAATAATGAGTGACACTGTCCTTTACTACTCTGAAGCTTTAATAGCATGACAATTGACAGTTCAGTGTTTCAGAGTCAGGTGGATGCTCAAAAAGAAAAAGGGATGAAACAGAAAAACAAAGTTCTTTGCTGAAACACAATAGGATAACGTTCAAGGCTTTTTTAAGTAAGTGGTGGTGTATGATAAAAGATGTCCTGCTCCTAGGCTCAGAGACATTATGTCGTCCTTGATCTACAACTGGTCTCTGTGACCCCGCCACCCATCTGCAAGTTTGCAATACTTACTTGTCTTCATGGTACAAACACGGCACTTGCTTTTATACCTTTATTAATTGGTTTCAAAACCCAAGCAGAAAAATACTGCCAAACTGCAATATAGCATTGACACTAAAAAGTCAGGAAGTGGACACAGATTTCAAATTATATTCACCAGCCACTAACTTAACCATGGTCTGGGATTCCTGAATGTAAACGCGGTTCAGCTAATAATGATGAATTCCATTAGAGTCTGCCTCCGCCCGCATGAGTGCAGAACTGAGGTCCCAGCTCCCTTTTACAGAGTGTGCTGTTACTGGAAAAAACCTTTCTGAAACTGCAGCCTTGGGATTGAAATGTCACTCCTTATACACACAAAAGTACCTCCAAGCACAACAAATAAAGGATCATTATAGAAACATTTGTTAAACATTTTAATAAATATGAGCGTAAGATACTCAGGTACAGAAAGGGAAAATACTTCCCTGTTATCAATTAGGAACTCCACATGTTACGTCAGTGAGATACGAGACACCTTTTGCAAAAGAGGAATTACACAATGTGCACTACAGTCTCCCTACCTGTAATGCCAAAGAAATACTTTTGTTAGACACACACACAGAGTGACTCTTTTTTAAAGCTAAATAAGAGTTACACAGCTAACAGCTGATAAATAGTCTTTTAAGAAGTTGTACACATAGGCAGCAGTTTTACAACTTAATCCAACAATATCCAGGAGCCTATCCACGTAACCAGCACTGCAAACAGACAAAGCTTCAAAAAAAGACTGATTCAAGAGTAAATACCAAAAAGATATATTCAAATACAATCTGACACCCCTCTAAGCTGCTTTTGGCTCTCCCCACTATTTCAAATGCAGCTATCTTCCACTTGTTTGTTTACTTGTTCTTAGAAGAACAATACAAAAACAAGCAATATTAAGAAGCACTATAATGAAGAGATTAACCAAGCGCCTGAACACATAATAATCATCAGCTTTATTCAGAGAAAGACTTTATGCTGGGAATAAGATTTAAGAGTTTGGAATCAAATTACAACCCTTTTGTAGGGAGAAGGGAAGGTAACAAACAACTTGTAAAGGTATATTCTTCCTTTCTACACAAATATGTTGTTGTTTGGAACAGGATGGGAATAGTATTACCGTCATTAAAACAGTCATTAGCCGAGGCAACCATGAGGTCAGTGTCGATGTTACAACGGAAACACCTCTGTTCAGCATTAATCTGTAGTACCAGCAAGCGATTCATTACACACACCGTGACAAATCACGAGGAGTGATGAGTTTCGTATCCTCCCTGGCATTTGCCTCTTCCAAGCGAGCTGGCTCACAGCTGTCCCGGGCCTGGCTGCTTGTAGAGGGTGGAACAAGCAAAGTGCATGAAAAAGCTTGCTGCTTTTTTTATAAAGTGAAAAACTGAAACTCTCTAAGTTAAAGAAAACATTTTGTTCACGCACCTTGGGAGAGGAGGGCACACGGTCCCCATTTCTGACCAAAAAAACAGAAAAAGAAAGAAAAAGAGCGGAGGCTTTGGAGAGCGGGGCTCTCACCCCGGCCCTTCCCACAATGAAAGAGCAGCACAGCGACAAGGAGGAAGAGAAAAGCAGCGAGAGGCCACGGCTGTGTGGCGGCGGCGGTTTGAAATTTACCTGGAAATCAGCCAGTATCACCTCTCGGTCCGTGTTGGACGCCATTGCAGCCAGCGGTGTCCCGGCGCCGCTCGGACCCGCGCACCTGGAGCTGCTGCCGGCGAGGACGGGGCAGGGTGGGCGCTAGGAGCTCATGGACGCGCCGGGCTCCCCTCAGCTCCCGCGGCGGCCCCGGGCTGCCCGCCTGGCGGCTCGGAGGGGCGGAGGAGGGGAGCGGGGAGCGGGCCGGAGCGGAGCGGGCGGCGCTGCCTCAGCCGCTGGCCCGGGGAGGGGGAGGAGGAGGAGGCGGCGCCGCTCCCTCCCGGCCCGCACAGCGCCTGTCGCACATTTTGCCTGTCATTGAGGTCGCAAAGAGGCGCTTTGCGGCCGGCACGTGACCACGCTCCTGTCAGGCGCTGGCAAAGCCGGGGAAGGGGGCGGGGCCTGCTGGGCGGTGCTCGCGGCCGCTGGGCCGCCCCGGTTCCCCCCGATCGGTCACCGGCCCCGCCGGGAGCGGGGGGGCGCGCGCCCGGAGCCCGCGCGGCCGCTCGGCGGAAGTTGCTGGCGCCAGGTGGCGAGCGGCCGGGGCAGCGCGGCCCTGCGGGGACTCCCGCCCGGGCTCCGGGAGCGGCGGCGGCCCCGGCCCGGCCCAGAGCGGGGAAGCGGCCCCTCCGAGCGGCCGGGGCAGCGCCGGCCTCCCGCTCGGCTCGTCCGGCGCGGCGCCCCCCCGGGGGTAACCACCCTTCCCCGTGTCGGCGGCAGGTGACGGCTCCCCGGGCCCGGCGGCGCAGGGCGGCCCGGCCGGGCTCCGCCACCGGCTGCGGCCTAACGGGCCGGCGCGGCTCCGGCTGGGCCCGCCGAGCGGAGTCGGGTAGGGGAACCAAGGGCGGCCGGAGGGCGGCTCTGCCTCCTCCTGCGGAGCGGGGCTTCCGTCCGCGGCCCCGGGACAGCGGAGCGGGCGGGAGCGCGGCGGCCCCGGCCCTCGGTGCCGGCGGGGGACCCGGCCCGCCCCGCGGCGGGGACGCGGGGATTCTTCTCCACCCTCGTGCTTCTCTCGGAATGAGCAAAAGCCTTTTTCGCGGGTTCTGACCAGCGGACCGATGTGCGCCGCGGCCCGCGCTCCAGGTCCGGGCTCCGGCGCTACGAGCTGCGATTGCACTACATACCACACATAAATCGGGTTTTTTACATAATGCAAACGTGACTGCAATTAATGGGTTTCGAGTCTGCCTCCTACAACCTGCTCACCTGCCCCCTAGCACCGGCAATCAACACAAATACGCGTTCAAGCACCGGTTTGCTAATTAGCCCCTCATGTTTTACTCTGCTCTTCACAGGGGTGTCGCAGCTACCAAGGTCACAGTCACATCAAGCACCTTTCTTATTAGTGACAGCTAATAAAGCCACATCTTTCAATCAAGTTATTTTGCCTTTCTTTAGGCTGCACAGTTCTTTATTGGTTTTCTCTTCCATCCGTGAGGGATTTACAGGAGTTTTCCTGACTCTGTGCTCCCTGCTCGCACAGCGCGACGGCCCCCCGCGGTGGGCCCCTCGGAGGGGACAGACAGACAGACAGACAGCGCTGCCTGGGGACGGGGACGTATGAAAAGTTAAACTGTACCTTCCGGAGAGTCCGTGTTCCCGAGGAAAATCCTGCGGGGAATCGGTGAAAACCGTGGCTGCTGGGGGGCGCCGGGGTCGTTCGGGCTCTCCGGGTGGGCTCAGGTCACACTGAAAAGCCGCTTGCGATGCGAAATCGGGTTGTCAGAGAAGCTGAATATTATATTTTATCGCGTTCCTGCTCCAGTTTATGTTGGCAGGGTTTGCCAAGAGGTCTTTGTTGCCCGCTGACGCTAGCTTAACCATCCTTGCTCCCCAGCCCCGAGCGGAGGGATCATAAAGTAATTGCCCCCACACGTACCTTTTGTTTTTTTTCCGGTGTGCTGTTACAGACAGTTCTGCAGCAGGTACGAGGTGTGGTGCGATGCCAGGGACAGACTATGCTGAATTACAAACAATTCCACCCACACATTACTAGAGAGTAACTACAATAAAGGCTGAAAAGCGAGTTTTAGCAGTTGGATTAGAGCCAATTAATTCCTGGCACAAACTGGAGCTATAGGTATGTTGTCAAGATTAGTTACACAGCGTTCACGTCTATTACAGTCATATTTTAAATAGGTATATCTATATTAGATCAAAACAGGAAGGATTTGATCCAGAACGTGAAGAAAAGGTGAAAAGCTGCACGTGCAGGAAGTTCACGTCCAAGTCACAGCGAAAGTTTCTATTCTGCTTCTCACAACCCCTCACTCCCAGCCACTCGAGGTGGTTTTTTTCCTCCAACGAGTGTCAGGCAACTTAGGGAGCAGCTTATGTCACTCCTTGCAATGCTCGGCCGGTATCCATCTCTAGAACGTGCTTTTGCTGCCGATTTGCGACCGACTGGGGCAACACTTTCTGTTTTAGAAGCATGTTTATCATCTTTGAGAGGAAATTATGAGGATTAACGTGCTGCTTTCTGCAAAGATGTTTGTCAGACCCTCACCATGAAGGAGGTTCGATGGCATTTTCTGGCCGGACAGCTTTACTTGCATAAGGCCTGCAGCACCCCTGCTACACTTAATTATTTTGTTATGGGGTGTGATTAGCAAAAGATAGGGGCTTATTCGGAATTGCAAACAACAACAACAAAAAAAACCAAACAACAATGGGAGACTGTTGTAAGACTTGCAGGTCTAATTTGCAGTAAGCTAGCGACAGGTAGCACCACCAGAGCCTGTGGATTTTTAAGCACTGATTAGCCATGAAATAAGTCACTTATAAGCCGCCTGACTGAATACTCTAGGTTTTGCATATAAATTCCTTCCTTATGCAGAAAAGCAACTATATTTGAATACATGGATGCTATTTATATACATACATGTCTAGAGTCACCTTTGAGGGAAATTATAATTCATGTTTTTGTTCACAAAAATGTTAGCACTATTAGTTCTGGCCGAGAATTATCACAAAGAGGCCCTTAAAAATACACGCTTTTTCCCCCCTTTAGTGGGAGTGTAAGTGGGGGTCAGTTGTTAAATTCAGCACGGCCGCTTTCCCTGCTCCGTGTGTAGGCGGTTCATTACTTGTCACATTCGCATTTTCACAAACAAGCGTGGGTGGGGGACTCAGAGTGGGAAAATGTAATCGCGAAGCACGAAGCAACCGAAGCTGTAAGGAGAGCCAGATGCACAAGTCACCCCGACTTCCTTCAGCTCCCCGGGCTGCGGGCTGGTCCCTGTAAAACTGGTCCGTCTCGGGCGGCGGGGGCTGCGAGTCAGGCCCCGGGCACCGCCCGCCGGGCCGGCTGCCGGCGCGGGTCCCGCCGCGGGCAGCGCTGGAGGAGCTGCTGCCTCTGCCAGGCAGGTTCCCTCACTAACGCACCACCCCCCAGCTGCTGCCTCACGCGTGTTTACATTCAAATTCACTTTCTCGCAGCGTCCACGCACAAAACAGGCGAGCCGATTTCCTCTGCGACCGATAGGTCACGTAAGCTTATCTGGGAGCCATGACATTGCATCTTACCTCTCCAAGAGTTCGCCTTGGCAGAATTCAGCCTTCCGAGGCTCCCTGAAATTTAAAGCAATCCGGCCATTAAAGCAGTTTTGAGACATTAAATGCTGTTAGTCATAATGGCAATGAAATCTCCGTACTGTACCAGCGTCACTTCTTCGCCCTTGTGGGAGGAAAAGCGAAGCCCTCACGTCTTCTCGGTGCCTGGGTGCTTTTCCCCCTCAAAATGGCACTTTCAGATCAATCAAGAACAGCAGAAGCGCGGAGAGCAGGGAGTGCTGCCTTGGACGGTCGCTTTCCACCGTTAAGATAACTTGACATTGATCCTTCATCCTTGACCTTGTCCTTAGGGAGAGGAGCCCGCGTCGCTGCCAGGGTGGACCCCGGCCCTGGACCCGCTGCCCCCCGGGGTGCCAAGTGAGGGTGGCAGGAGCGGGACCGGGACCAGGGCTGGGACCGGGTCCGGGTCAGGGTTCGGGTTCGCCCCCCTCGGCGGGCAGGTGGAGACCGCCCGGGGAGAAGCGCCGGGCAGAGCCGCGGCAGGAGGCCGCCCTGCCAGCCCCGGAGCCCCCCCGCTCCCCGGTCCTCCCGCAGGGGCGCGGCGGCTCCCGGCGCTGAACCCTCCCTTTTCCTTTCATTCCCCCCCATCTTCCCTGTCTAGGCCTCCGCAGCGCTCGTCCCAAAAGCCCCTGGCTGTTATGGCTGGGCAGCGCCGTGCCCGGGCTGCACGGCGAGGGGAACGACACGGGGCGCCGCGCTGCGGCGGCGGGGCCGGCGGCGGGGCCTGTGCGGCGGGGCCGGGCGAGGGGCGGGTGCGCGGCGCTGCAGGCCTTCCTGCCCGGACGAGCCGCAACTCCGCCGCGCCTCCTTAAATCTCTGCCGTTAAAATGTGGGCGGGTGTTTCAACTCAAAAAGCGCTCAAATTTTTTTTCTTTTCAAAAAAAGCTGATGAGGTTAAAAAAAAAGAGGGGGGGGAGGAAAAAAAAAAGGAGAGAGAAACCGGCTTCGTGTCAGTAGGAAACAGAAGTAGCGATTGTTTATGCTTAAAAAAGGGGGAGCGCAAAGTCGCGAGCAGAGGCAGCGACCGCGGACCGGCAAGTGCAGCTTCACTTGGCGAAGTCGAAAGCGGCGGCGAGCGGCTGTCACCGCGCGCCGGGACCTGCGAGCGCGGCCGGGCCGGGGCCGCGGCCGCGGCGGCACCAGCGCAACCCCGCCCGCAGCTCCGCCGCTCCCGGGCAGCCGCCCGCCAGGCCCGCGGACCCGCCGCCCTCCTGGATGCTCCGGAGCCGCCGCCGCCGGCCGGGATCGCGCCCGCCCGCTGCGCGGAGGCTGCGCGGGGCCGCGGGAGTGGAGCCGCTGCGGGGAGAGAGAGCACCGAGGGAGCGAGCTCGGCGGCCGCGGCAGCGCGCCCTGCCTTCCGCGGGCGCGACTCGTCCTTCTCGTCCCTTCTGGGCCCGGACTAGAGGCGGCGGTGTGGGATGGAAGGGGGGATCCCGAGCGGGAGTGGATGCACACTGCTACGGAAGACTTTTCCTCGGAGCTGCTGCTGCTAAAGTCTCAGATCCCGACTGCGAACAGGGTGGGTTGTCTTCTTCAAAGATCTCAGGTCTGAGTGAGTCTCCAGCGTACGTGTATATATGTTACCGATAACATATATAATATATTGCCTAGCTATTAATCTATTCCCCCTCGAAAGTGGCCAAAGTCTTTAATAGGAGTTACTCTATATGTGGAAGCAAAGAAATCTTCTTTCAAGTGGAGCTGCAGTTTTGCTGAATAATCACGTGTGAGTTAGGGGCGGGCTCTTGGCAAGGAGGTTTTTTACTAGTATTTACTACAAGGTCTACTCCAGAAGATTAACCATCCCCATCCTTCTGTCAGCCTCCGATGCCATGCCTGGTTAAAACAAAAAAAACAAAAGTCTCATCTTTTTGCGATCGTCAGTCACCCTAAAGAATGGCCGAGCCTTCTGGGAACGAGCTGGCGACTGCGGCGGCCAAGGGGGACCTAGTGCAACTCACTAATTTGTTGCAAAAGAATGTAAACGTCAATGCACAAAATGGATTTGGGAGGACTGCGCTGCAGGTTGGTATCCAGAGAGGGAGAAAATGTTTCATCACTGGTACCTAGGTGACCCGGGTTTCCAAAAGAGACAACGTTTTAAACAGGCTGGTGGATGAAATTCGAGTGTTTTTTCAAACTCGTTGGATGCCATATTTTATAACTTTAGTGGCTCCAACTCCCTAAAATGACGTACTTGAAATAAAACTGTTCAAAACCATTCTTTCAGTCGGGGATCACCCTCAATGTCAGAGGGGCTACGAGTTTGCTGCTATTTTGTAACTTCGTGGGGAGGAGGCAAGGAATGAAGGAGCAGAGATGAAAAGAAATCAGCTTAGGTGAGCAGGGTTTCATAGCAGGTCTGTAAACACAAATGTGCTGTTCTCTGAAGCTCAGGATTTACCTTTTTTTCTCTCTCTGTTTTTTCTTTGCTGCAATGTGCTGGTAAAGCGTGACTTGTCTCGGTCCTGGGGTCTGCTGTCGATGGTACTTTTCTTTATGTGCTGTTTGTGAGAATGACCTTTCTCACTGGGAAGCATGCTGCTCAGAACCGAGGACCTTCGATACACGTTCGGAGTTGGCCCTACGAGTCAGGGTTCCAGCTGAACCACTTGATTTTTCATTCATAATTAGGGCTTAAAATGTTGCTCTTTCGGGTCGGCTAGCAGGGCTCCAGCGCCGGCTGTTTCCTTTCTGATCGTATAGGCTGCTATGTCCTCATTTTTAAGTGTGTAGCCGTGCAGGCAGGAGTTGGAACTTGTCCAACTGTTAACTATTGGAACTGATGAAAGATTTTGCTTTCAATAATATCAGATAATGATGGCGAAATGGCGAGAATACCTACCAAATAGTGACAGAAGTGATTTATAAATCCAGAGGGAAAAGAATATGTGGTTATTTGTACTTAAGGTGTAAGTAATGAAACGTGGAAGTGGAGCTTAAAATCTTTTTAATTTCATAAATTAGAAAAATCGTTTTTTGACTTCTCCACCCCCCGCCATCGAAACCATTATAATAATTTCTGAAACTGGGTATTTGAGCAGCGTATAGCTTGCGAGTGTGCTCGAGATATTTACAGCCTTTTGGCTTAATATCAAAATGCTAGAGCTGAAAAACAAGCACCTCTTGCTAAAAAGCAGGAATTACCCTTTTTTGACAATTTCGCTGAAGCTGGAGATTCGTGAGTTCGTCTCCGTCCTGCTAGAACCTAAATAGGGCATAGCATGGCAGAGCAGGCACTTGCAGCAACTTTTAAGAGAGTGAAAGGATTTAAATTAAAAGCTTATACAAACTAACTTCTTTAAGAAAGCAGGAAACATTCAGTGAACTGGTTTGTCCTCGGGATGGGGCTGGAAACCGATTTGTCCTGCAGTAATGTACGTTTGTTTTTTTTTTTCTAAAAGCAGCTAACTGCCTGTATCCTAAATTAAGGGGTATTTGACACAATGACATAGCATCCACCTATACTAAACACACATCCGTGTCCTAACAATGCTTCTTATCGCTGCCTAATCACAACTGAGCTAATGAACCACAAGAAAAATCAAAACAGGAGAATTTGTCGGCTTATTTTCAATATGCATCATCCCGAACTGTGCTGTGGGTGCGTGACCACGCTCGAAAGAGTCTCAGTGCACTCCCCAAAACTGAGCTCATCTCTCCATAATAGCTCTCTCAATTAAAACGGAGAGAATGCTCCCATATTAATAGCAATTAATTTATATTTTTCCTATGCATTTATGTTTGAACAACTGCTCAGCTTGTCTTGCTCTGTACTTTTTATTTCTGATGAAGTGTACCTATGCAGGCCTCAGATACATGTCCTGCCCTTGTGCACTTCGTCAGACTCATTCAATTACTCCCTTCTTCTTCTTTGCCTGCCTTTCCCCGAGTGAAAATTTGCAAAGTAAAGGGCATTTGCTGCCCAGTTGTAGCCCACGTCCCAACAGCATCACCTTTTATGTGTTTTTTCTCCCCCTCGCATCTTTCACTGGAGCCTTCAGTCCCTTAGGCTGCACACAGAAAACTCCCACTTAAACAAAATACATGTTTTGAATTCACAAATAATACAGCCTGGGCTCTCAAAAAGGGACCAAAGTGTCCCGATTTCGCTGAGGAAAGAGAGATCACAATGCCCTTGTTTTCTTTCCCACCGCTTCCCTCCCCAGTCAGAAGTGAAAGAAGTGGCCACACGAGCAGGGAGCCTGGGACGCAGCGCAGCCTCCGTCCCTGCTCCCAGCCCGTCTGTCTGTCTGCGCCTCTCTCCTCTGTCCACGCACACACGGGGCTCCTTCACACTCCAAACGCTCCGGTAATTGTAGTTTTAATTGCTTGCTTTTCTTAAAAAGCCTGATAGGTGTTTTCCACCAGGATATATTTTTCAGCAAATCCCTTGTAGAAGTGATACATTCTGCTAAATCTAATGCACTGTAATGCTCACTTAGGCAGATATATATATATTATTTTTTACCAGGATTTTCAAATCAATGTGTGGACGTTTTTAAGAAAATATAAATTTTTTTTTTTAATTTGGCACTTCAATGAGACTTTCCAGGACAGGGACATATTGCCCATAGCTGGGGATTACACTTTACCGTGCTCGGGTTTTAAAGGCTTTGAGAAAACAAAACATGAGGAATTTGGTGAAAATCGGTGGAAGCTGTTAAGTCCCAAATAAGAGAGATTTGCGCTCTAATTATGACAGTATTATGATGTAATTGAGAAAAATTAAATAAGCCTTTTTTTTTTTTTTTTCCAGAGAGAAACAGTCAGAATATCCAATTGTTGTTATTTTTTAAAAGAGGATATTTTTAACAACAGGATATAGTTTACTTACAGTGAAATTATGAAAGTCTAACACAATATACTGGTTTTAGAAGAAACCTTCTGGAACCTTGAGACATTCCTGTTAACTTGTCCTCTTTGGGTGACATCATGAAACACGAATATTGGGGAGAAAAATTTCTTCTAGCATTTATTTTTCTTAGCAGACAGAGCTATGGTACAGTCCAAATATTTGTTTTACGATAATGCACAGACAATGTAAACACCTGAGAGCTTATAAAAACACATCCTACATTTGCCGTTGCTGAGGTAAAATATCTGTTCCGCAGAGCCCCTATATTTGATGTTTAACGAGATTAAACAGTGATGCAAAGGTGTCTCAATACTCAGGCAAATAAAACCAAACCAGAGTTAATTTTCGTGTGTTAAGAAACTGAGACAGCCCACGTTATAAAAACAAAATATTGTGTCCCCATTTCGCAGTGCCTGTTTCAGCCATTAACCTCTCTGGGACAGAAAGCTGTTCCCACCGAAACGATAACATCTTTCGCCTGTTCGCGGAGTTCAGGAAGAAAAACACATGACAAATAGACCTGCTGGTGTATCGCCGGTTTCATGGCGGGGCTGTTCTGTTGTGACAGTCCCGGGGGGAGCCGAGGATCCGCCCCGCGGGACTCACCTCTCGCTTTGCACCCGCAGGTGATGAAGCTGGGGAACCCCGAGATCGCCCGCCGGCTGCTGGCGCACGGGGCGAACCCCGACCTGCGGGACAGCACCGGCTTCGCCGTGATGCACGACGTGGCCCGCGAGGGGTTTCCGGACACTCTGCAGGCGCTGCTGGAGTTCCAGGCCGACGTGAACGTGCAGGACAGCGAGGGGAACCTGCCCCTGCACCTGGCGGCCCGCGAGGGACACGCGCGGGTGGTGGAGCTGCTGCTGGCGCGCGCCGAGTGCCGCGTGGGCCACCAGAACGTGCGCGGGGCCACCGCCTACGACCTGGCCAAGCTGTACAAGCGGCACGCCGTGGTGCAGCTCCTGGAGCGCGGCCGCCGCTCCCCCGCCGGCGCGGACTGAGCCCGCCCGCTGGACACTGGCCGCAGCGCCTTCCCCTTTCCTTTGTATTAACGTTTGCTGCAAATTTGCAGATCTATTTTCTTCCGTATGAATCTCAAGAAATTCCAGAGGTGGGTTTTATTTTTAGATCACGGAGATATTTTTAGACCCACGCTCCCAGCCATTTCTTACACCGTTACCCATAGACTCAGCCGTGTATATGTCGGGCGCTCACACCTAGTTATCAAGTTTTACGATTTATTTTAGACCATTCCTGTTAAGTCACTAATTCCAGAGCTACGTATTCACATGCTTAATGTTGCTGGACTTTTAAGAAAAGGAAATAGGTTACTGTGATTGCTCTGACCTCTCAACGCAATCCGCCCCCCCCCCCTTTCCCCGTTTGGGTCGACCTTCAGATTTTGAAGTTGTGTTTGGGGTTAAAACAGCCTTTTAAGGGGTAAGCTGCACGCCCGTGCTCAGGCAGGGCTGGGAGTCAAAGGCTGCTCGGCCTGAGGACAGAGGATGGCGCTTAGAGGCTTCGGGAAATAGCTGCGTTTGACACTAACAAGAGCTTGTAGAAGTAGGTCACTCGCTTTCTAAATGTAGATGACACTTTTCCCCTTTGTATATTTAAACTTTCACCGAGCTGGTTTTGAATTTAGTTACCAGAAGCTGCATAAGTGGTATTATTTGGTTGCCAGAGGTTTTAAACAGCTCAGTTTAGTAGTTCGTGTTTACTGTGCACTGAACAGGACTTTTTTTTCTGGTTTCAAAACAAGCAGCATTGTCAGGGACGAGAGGACACGGAGTCTGAAACACCACGAGGTTTCTGGTTCCTTCGTAAGCTGAGTGCAGCTTAAATGCTCTTTAAGAAATATTTGCTTTCCACCAACTGTTTCGTTTCGCCTGGAAATAAACTATTTTAATGACAGATGCATCTCACACAACAGCAATATTTGAATACAGTGACGTTTGGGAAGCAGCACGTTCGGTATTCGGGAAGTTGTTATTGCTTGCACCTAAAACACAACTTAACCTTTGAAAGTTTCCCATTGCAATATAGTCGGAGTATTCATCAGAGCCAAACTCATTTACCTCTACAAAAGGAGACAAGGATGCTCAGCACTGCATGGGAAGCGTTAATATGAGGTGTTGGACGGGCGGGCGGTTTGAAGGGCGTTTTGGAATAGTCTAATGTTCGACTGGGCAAAATAGAACGTTTTAAATCAATGCAAAACGAGAAGTACTTAAAACAGTATTCAAAAGAGGAGGGGGTGTACATTAGTTTAGAATTTAACTTAAAAAAAATAGCCCCACAATATCAGTTACTACCGTTTTCAAGTAAAAAGTAATTTGCTGAAAGTCTGTCACATTTGCTATGCGCTCTGTCACACTGCTGTGTTCTCTGATTAAAAACCTCTGTGAAACATGAAGTTTTGCGCTCTTTTGTTATCATTTTTTGTTCACAAGGGATCTAGGGATCGCTGACCCAAGCAGCACGGCACACAGGCTGCGTGACTGGAGAAATAACCCACGACGTACCCGCTATAAAGAGCGCTAAAGCCACCTGGGCGAAGCAATCCGCAGGTGCGAGGTGAGCCGACTCAATCCGCTCCCTTTTGCTCCCCGTGTCCCTCTGCTCGTGTCCCAGGGGGTGCTCCCAGGTTTCTGCTCCTCCAGCAGCGCCCCGCACTCTCACACAGCAGAAACCTGCGCTGCCACCGGGGTTTCTCCCGCTCGCTGCAGCGGAGTGAACACCCAGAGCTAATATTCATCTTTCTCACTTATTTTTCACCTGTACTACTAAAAAAACCTCACCCCAGACCCGTTTTGAGCTCCATCAGCATTTTATTTAGGCTAAGCCGAAGCTTAAGCAGTGGTTTAATGAAACAACTGCTTCTCCGAGGAGAATGCCCCGCCTAGTCAGAAATAGCGGCTTTTATTGCGTGCCAGAAGTTCACGTTTAAGGCCAGGACGTGTTCAGCACGGTCATGCCTACAGCGCCAGCGGGTGAGTCACCGGCGGTGCTAGGTCTGCTTTGACGGTACGTTCTACTTGCGTTCTCTGCTGCATTTTCTCTGTAAGCCGCTCCATTTATTGGAAACATCACTATAAATTGAAATTCTTAGTTAGACACTTCGGAAAAGAAAATGACTCTCTGTTGCCCCGGGGAATGAGCAGTTGCTGCAAACGGCCCCAGGGAAACCAGAGAAGTCAACCAGCCGGTGGGTCCCGGGCACCTCCAGGGTCCGCAGGTGACCAGAGGTCCCGCGGCGCTGCTGGGGGCTTTCCTGCAGGTGTCTTTACATCCACTGAGCGAGCAGAAAATAATGTAAATCAAGTCTCATTAGTAGGGTCTTTATACCGAAAAAGGATTCCAATATCGGATGGGGTTTAGAAATTGCTTTTGTGATTTTCCCCCAGTAGTCTGGCAACATCAAAAAGTCCAGTCTTACAAAATCGCATATTTGTGACAATGTCAGCAATAATATTTACCCGAAGATCCAAAACTGCAGCGTGTGAGATGGAATGAAATGTTTTTGAGAGCCTTTATTGAGACATAAACCAACCGAAAAGCGAGTCTCCCGGGCAGGAGCAGAGACCGTCCTGCAGCAGCCCAAGAATAAACAATATAGCACCGAGACGAGATGTATAAATAGAAATAAATACAGCAAGCACAGAGAAATATGAAGCAATAGTCTATAAAATGCAGCTGCACCGGGATTCGTACTGCCCAGGCTACTTGAAGACACAGCTATGGGGAAAGAGCCCTCTCCCCTATTTCAGTTACACGGATGAGCAAAGCTGTTACACTTGACCTTTGTTTCTAAATCATCCTCGGAACAACGGCGGGGGCCGTTGAATTCCCCTTGAAAAGGAGCGGAGCCGAAATGGATCCTGCGAGCAGCGAGCAGAGCCGGACCCGCGGCTGCAGCACGGGGGTCGGGCCGGGCTGTGGGTGCTGGGGAGCGGCGCCGGCTCAGACCGGCACCGGAACCTGCCTGCATTCTGGAGAGTGCAAAACAGAAGGGGTTGGAAGGTGAGCTCGGCTCAGTCGCCGGTGCAATAAATGACCGCACATTGCAGTACACGGAAAGGCTTCCTTCCCAGTTTTCAGTGGGGTGAGAGGAATTAAACCGATGCTTTATCCCATGGTGGCATCAGAAATCAGCTTCGTAGGAAATGCCATTGCGTTGTTCACAGGAGAAAGATTTAAAAATGTAGAAAAACCACCACTTTGTAGCTTAAAAAAAAATAATAAAAGGGTATCTTCCACAAAGGTACCTGGCTCTTCACTGGGCGGCCAGAAAGAGCCATGAATTATTATCTGTTTACTAAAGTGATGAAATTCCCTCGAAAAGATCGAGGGGAGGAAAGCTCCTGCATTTATTTGTGAGGACTGTTATACTGTGTATGGCGGGGGGGGGCGGGGGGGGAAGAAAAACCAGCACACAAAACAGCGGGGGGAGAGAAAGAAGATTTCTCACCGAGTCTCAATACAGCGCCCGCCACACGCGCATTCAAAATGTCGGAGCTCCCGGAGGGCGCCCCGGGGAGGGCGCGTCGGGGCGGCCGGAGGTGCGGGGCAGGTCGGGCGGCCCCGGGGAGCGCGGCCGGGAGCGCGGCCGGCGGGCGGGGGGGTGCGCGGGGCTCCGAAACCGTTAGGTTGTCTCCGTGGGTTCCTCTCCCCTTTCTCTTCCTGTCCAAATATTTTTAAATTTACGCGCCTGAAATAACAGTCTGATTGCATTTATTGGGTTTCCTCCGCGGGCTCCGCGCCGCTCCGTCCCGGCCCAGCCGCGAGGGCCCCGGGCGGCCCGCGCAGTGTCCGCGCAACGTCCGCGCCCCGGCCGCGCCGCCTCCCGCTCCGCCGCCGCGTTTCTTCCAACTTGCGCTGCACGCTTTTTGGTTTTAAATTTTCTTTCTTTTCCTTTCCTTCCCCCTCCCGCCCCCCCGCAGTCGGGACTTGGAGCCTCCTCAGTGTCACCCGATGGCTTCGCAGCCCCTCGGCCGCAGTGAGTACAGCGAAGGGACCTGCAGCTGCCGGGGTGCTGGCGACACTCGCTGCGGCTGCTGCCCGGGGCTCCCGCTGCAGAGCCCGGGGCTCTGCTCCCCACCCCAGATTTCCGAGATGCAGAAGCATCTTCTCCTAGCGCAGCCCGCATAGAAGGCACAAGGCAGCAGGTTCGCCTCCAGGTTTCCATTACAAACGGGAAGCAAGGTGCGTCTCCCAGCCGGAGCTTTTCAGAACCGTTTGTTACATTTGAAAATTACAGACAGGCGAAAGAGAGCGGGGGGGGGGGAACCCACGGTTCTTGGTTTCTGTGTCACGGAGGCGAGGAAACGATCTTCGGATGTAAACTACATGTAAACTGCATTTCTGATAGCCAGATGTGCCAGGTCCGGCTCTGCAGAGCCGAGTTCCAGAGAAGTTAACTTCTGCCGTGGCACGGAGTGGTAAGATGGCTCCTTGCATTCTGGAGCAGCACTAAGTACAAGTCACCAGGGACGTTTTACAGTGCTAAAGGCTACTGCTCGTCCTTTCGTACTTTTCCCCAGAACGTTTGAATTACCTTTCAGCACAGTATCAGTTATAATTGTGCGACGTTCGTCTTAAGGAACTACGGGGAAGAGAAATCTCCTGTGCTGGATACTTTAGAATAACCTTGACCCTTCCTTAGTGCTTATCCTAAAAGATAAGTCACACGGGAAAGCAGGGCATCGGGCAAGGCACCTGCAAAAGCATAAACGAAACGTCTCTATGTTCAAACCAGTGTTAAAATCGCTTCTGAATCCCACAGAACGAAGGGCACTGAGGGGCTAACATACAATATCGAGAGCTCGCTGGCAAAATTCGATCTGACACAGCGGACCCCGAGTTAATTTCCTCAGCCCAAGATGCACTTTCTGCCATTTTTCGGCACCGCTGCAGCCGAACTGCCAAGCGGGGTAAATTCCCCCCGAAACAAACCGAATCAGCCAGAAGTATAATCAGCTTTTCAGGGAAGTACAAGAGCACTGAACCATGTTTCCAGTTGCATTTCTTTGTTCCTCTGTAGCTGCTCTCTGATATTTGTAGAAGTAATTAGGAGGGCCACTGGTATTTATCAGTATTTTAAATAAAAAGCTTAATTCTCTGTAGAAAGGATGAAAAGTTTCGTTTCACAGTTCAGCCACTAAAAGGTTAAAGTCGATTCCCAGCTCCTGGTGCAAATTCTCCTTCAGCAGATAGTGCCTATCAAGACGGTCTTTTCTTCTCCCGTTACACCCCCAGAGCAGGAAACGGGCAGCATTTATATGGCAACACAGCCCTCTCCACTCCGCAATATTAAGATTATTATCAACACAATGATATTCTAATGAGCACTTTGATACACGGAGCTGATGAACGTTTAAAGGAAAAGACACTCGCACAGCACAAACCACAATAAAATGCGATGCCCTGCAGGAACACTGAGTATTCAAAAGCTTTTCAGGGTTTGACCCTAATGAAACACAAGACCAGCCCTGGGTGCACATCGCATTTACATGCAGAGTATACTGCAGGCCAGAACGAGGGCTTCTGCCGAACTTAACTGCAATTTTCTGGTGAGGCCTTAAGTTACTGACATCTATTCCGACAGAAACAGGGTCAAACCGAAAAGAGCTTTCTGCTCCGGGGACCCGAGTGGGGGTGACGTTCCACCCTTGGGACACCTGCACTTCCCACTCAGGCGGGACACGATGGGAACGTGTCATGAACTGTTTGTATTTGGGAATGCTGCAGAACGGGCAGAGATTTGCGGGGCACACTGGCTGGAACACCATCGGGCCTGAACACCGAGCTGCTCGTCCTAAATACTTCCTACAGACCGGATGTATTTTTTAACACATTTTCTGAAAGGAGGAGCACACTGCTGGGAGAAGCAGCTGTGTGTCTGGACACACCACAGCCCCTGAGGGCATGGCTGCAGGTACACAAGCAAAGCTGTATTTAATGTCTCCAGAGGAATTTTATAGAGGACTTCTGTGAAAGAGAAAAGTGCATTTTTTCCACAATACTGTAACTTTTCATGGTGTCACCTCCTTGCACCAACATACGTGCTCTGAACAGTGTGAGATCTGTGGATTTGTCAGATGTTGTTTGGTTTAGGTCCTGTAAAATAAGGGCTTCAGACAAAAAGCTGTGTTACCCTGTGATATATTCACAGTATTGTATTGGAGTGAACAACAATTTCCTTCCTGTACGAGCATTTTAATTTATAGAAACATATTGTTTTGGGTAAAGAAGGCAGTAGATAATTAACTGTATTCATTTAATCTAATTATAGGCCTCTGAGGCAAAAAGCTGACACTTTTCATTGTGGTATATTCAGAGAAGTTAATTGAAAAAACATTGCAGCCACAAGGCATAACATGCCCATCGTATATTTGATACTAATTCTTTTCTCAAAGATGGGATGAATCTGATGCTCGCTGGAGATAAGGATTACTGTTACTCATCGAGTAAGGCGAAGTCTGGGGAAGCTCGTTATGCAACGCTGCTGTGCACTGCAATATCTCTGCAATTCCGCAGCTAACCACAGACAACTTAATTTGCCAGATTGTGAGATGGTTTTGTAATGTACACAAGTATCTCTTGCAAATTAAGAAAAGACTGAACGCATTTTCAGCTGGGATGTAGGTCAGACCCCGAGCGGGGATCTGCCGCAAGCGCAGCTCGGTGTATCAGCCCTGAGCTCTGTTCGGTCTTTAGGAGGAACCGAGTAGTGACAGCAGCCTTACTTACCCCTAGGAGTTGTTATTTGGAGTGCAAGTCATGATTTTAAGCTATCAGTATGACAAACAGACAGCAAATCAACATTTGCAGCTCCCAAGTATATAAAAATAAATGCATGTCAGGCCATTTGCAGTTTCAGAGTAATTTTTCCTATCACCTGATACACACCAACAACTTAATCTTCTGACAGCAGTGCTACTTTCGTTCTCAAAAGGAAAGTAAAGCAGCTCAGCTCTGCAAAGCTTCCCCTGAGCTGACAGGGAACAGACCAGGCCTGCTGGTTGTGGGGAAGCAAATGCCATTTCTGTTAAAGAAATTCCCGTTTGCAAGTGGAATTATCAGGTTAGAAGCAGATATCACTGTTTCCCGGTTACCAGTGGGTGACACCACTGTGGTGAAACACGGTTAATTGCCGTGTGAGGGGCTGGTGAAGCCCTCCGGCCGGGGACCAGCGTGCCGGAGGCCGGAGCCAGCGCCTCGCTCTCTGCCGGCCGGAGGCATTGCTGGCAGCCCCACATATCATCTTTAAATTACTCAAAATATCTTCAAATGTATTTTGCAGAAGGATTTTTTTTACTGCGGTTAAAAGCACAGCATATTGCACTTGAGGAACTTCAAATGTTTGTTAATAAAGTCAGAGGAAGCCTGAAAAGTAAACAGACAGTGACATGCGGTCACCCTAACTCCAGAGTTCTGGCTCGAGAGATCCAGAATATCGATACAGCAGCTCTCTAACAGAAAAAAAAGCATGGCTATAGATGCTAGCCATACCTGATCCCTATTCCTATACCTTTACAGATAAATCACAATTTGCATTGACATCTGACTCAAAAGTCAGCCTATTCTTAGAGTTCAGTCTGCGCTCACGCTCCTCCTCTCCCCTTGGTGCTCTCAACTCCTCTTCCTTCTGCCCTGTCTCAGGCACCTCCCAGCCCTTGCTCTTCCTCGCGTGCTTTATCCGTCTCTCCATTCCCCGGCTCCAGGCTCCTTGCAGTTTTCCATGTCCATCTCCTACTTTCCTTCGTCTGACATCCACCCTCTCTATTTTTTTCTCTTACGCATTTCCTCTGGCATCTTATCTTTATCTCCACTGCCTAACACTTCACATCCTCTCGCCATTGCCCAGCAGCATCTCATTATGTCGATACGTATTATCTTTTTTGTTCCTAGTAATGAAGAACTGCTTCCACAACTGATTTCTGTCCACGATGCCCTAGTTGTCACAGAAGTCCCAGCACTGGTCAGTGATAGCTGTCTCCCTGGCATCTCCAGCCTTCCTGTCCTTCTGCCTCCAGCTTTCTGCTCCTGCCACGCTCTGCTGGTTCCAGGCCTCCTCCCAAACTGCTTCATCTTCGTCATCATCCTTCGCTGCCTCGGCAGCAAGCGAGGGGAGCGACGATGCGCACAGGAGGGTCTCCCCACAGACAGCAGAGCTGGGGACACGGAGGAGCAGGCCGGGAAGGCTCGCTCTGCACAGGAGCCGCGGGTGATGCCCGCGCAGCGCCCGGCGCCCAACGGGCCCCGTCAGCACGGGCTGGACTGTAGCTGCCCAAAGCCAACCGTTCTTAACCGATCACGTGAAAACGGAGATTCTATGGAGTCTTATAACTTTGTTACGTTTGGATGCACAGCTGTGAAACCACAGCAATGGTGCTGGCAAACTTCACGTTGCTGCTCAGAAGTTACACGGCTGAAACTGGACTGGTGATGTGTGTTCCATTCCAAATTCCTTCTGCACAGAAACGGGGATACTGACACTTCTGAATGAAGCAACCGGATTATTATTTTTTAATAGGGGCAAAATATTTTTTTAACCTTGCTCTTGAAAATGAGTACAGTGGTTTAGCTGGAAACTGCCAAAAATTAAACCTGGGGCAGATGCTTGGCTTGGAAATTACCAGCCCAAACAGTTACAAGCAGCTGAAAACAAGATGTTATTATGAAGCACCGGACAAGATGAAGCGGAGCAGTTCCACTGCTTTGGCCTAAATGTGGAAGATTTTTAAGTGACCTGTAATGAATTTCTTAATAACAACTTTGTTGAAATAACCAGAACTAAGTCAGATTTCACATTTTTGGGTGAAGACATTTCCTCTGAAAATAAAGGTTATGGTCCAGAGTGCTCTGATGAGAAGAGGGAGAGGGAGGAGCGGGGGATGGAGACCGGGGGCACTGGAACCGAGGGCTGGAGCGGTTTCCTTGGGAAAAACAAGGAAGAACAAAAGAACTCGAAAGGTCTACAGAAGTGCAGAAATAAATGACCCCAAGTATTCTGTAGAGATGAAACTTCATGGAGACAGCAGAGGGAAGGGGGGAGATTGCTTCTTGTGGAAGAATCAACAGAAAGGGAAACACACACATCTAGTTAGCCCTGGGGTTCAGAGATACCCTGGCTCTGCATGTGCTGCTGGATTGAACCCACAGAATGAAGCAGGCACCCTCGTGCCTCGTGTCACACACACCCGTTGACTCCAGCGCCCCTCCTGGGGATCCCCAGGACAGGGGCACAGCCCCGGGCATCGCCCGCTCTGTGTCACACTCACCCGTTGACTCCAGCGCCCCTCCCAAGGGATCCCCAGGACAGGGGCACAGCCCCGGGCATCGCCCGCTCTGTGTCACACTCACCCGTTGACTCCAGCGCCCCTCCCAAGGGATCCCCAGGACAGGGGCACAGCCCCGGGCATCGCCCGCTCTGTGTCACACTCACCCGTTGACTCCAGCGCCCCTCCCAAGGGATCCCAGGGCAGGGGCACAGCCCCGGGCATCGCCCGCTCTGTGTCACACTCACCTGTTGACTCCAGCGCCCCTCCTGGGGATCCCCAGGGCAGGGGCACAGCCCCGGGCATCGCCCGCTCTGTGTCACACTCACCCGTTGACTCCAGCGCCCCTCCCAAGGGATCCCAGGGCAGGGGCACAGCCCCAGCTGCCACCATTACCGCTGAACTCTACTTCGCATTTTAAGCTGTCATTGCACTCCTTTGTTGCAGATGAAAGTAAGAGTAAACCTGCCTATTTCATCTCCATCAGTCTCTGCCCACCATTTTAACAGCAAAATTACACTAATGCTGTAAGCGTGTGTGCAGTTAAATATTCTGAAACATCTAGCACAGCCTGTGTTTGAAGAAGTCTGGTTGCATTTCAGCAAAGTGCTTTTATGTTAATGATCATGGTTATATAAATTATAGTCAAAGTGGTGACCTGGGATAACACTGCATGAACAGTGTGACATGAAAACTAACTAGAAAGAAAACCATCTGTCTTCATAAACACAAAGCTGAAAATTCTCGTTAGGTGCAGTTGCTCGGCATACAAGTTATTTTGGCTTTCTTGAAAGTGCATGTGTTTAACACGGCTAGATTTCTTTTCAGGTTAATATTAAGCCTGAGCTGGCAGTGCTTAGTGCTGGGACCACTTCAACATTTACATAGTGTACCTTACCCTTAATGCTATTTTATGCTCAGCACCTTCTTCCATTTGATACAGTTTCACCTTTTTTCTAAGCAGGAAAAATGAGGTTTCAGGATAGCAGAAAACTTGGCCTGACAACATGATCTAATGAACCACAAAGCAGCCTTCAAAAAGCAAAAGTAGCAGGAAGTTCTTTCATAGCAGGTATTAAAAATAGACTGCACCGAGCCCTGGAATGCACACAGCAGTTATGTAACCATTTCTCAGTGACATGCATTAGGAAATATTCTCAGTAAGTGATTTTTCTTCCTAACACCCAGTTCACTTCTCTGAGATTTGGAAATTCTTCTTTGGATTCTTCTAAGAAGCCTAAAATTATAATGTTCATTTGAATAACCTATCAATTAGCAAGCCACATAATGACACCATCTAATGGCACAATTGAAGTATTTGAATTTAATATACCATTTTCCTAATGGTACAATATGAAACACAGGATGGAATAATTTTTTTCTTCCCCACAAGTTAGACTTGATTTTTTTCTGACAATGTAATATTTTTGCACTGGAGGCATTAAAAGAGAGACATCAGTTTGGCTAAATTTCTTCAATAATGAGCATTCTGGCTATCCTGGAGCACCGACAAGTCTTTCAAACAGCTCAGAAAGGATCACTTGTTATCAGGTGCCCTCTGTAATCGGGAGGAATCCGTGGGGGACGGAGAGGAGCCAGAGGAGCCGTGTCCAGCTCCACCACACCGAGGAAAGCGAGCGGTACGTTATTCTGCAGAACGCGCTCTCGGACTTGCTCCAGAGCCCGAGCAGCTTTCCCAGAGGGCTCTGGATCCTTGCAGTATCATTCGAGAAGGTAGTAAAGGAGATGGAAAAGAATTACCGCCTGACTTTGATTTCCACAGTCCTGTTGTTTTCTTGGATTACTTAATTGTCAGAACAAATCTGCAACATCTTTGGCCTATAGCAAGAGTACCATACAAGGAGGGCAGCATCGCTTTGTCTGTCCATAGCCCCATCTGCCTTTTTTAACTTGTCTGCTAAAAGACACAAGCCTTACCACAACCATTAGACTCCCAAGGCCACCATGAACTTATAATTAACATCATTAATTTCAATTTCTACTTGAACGGGAGCAGAATTCCCTGCTGTGAAGGCTCACACACCTGTCCCACCACAGCTGGCACCCAACCACCGTGTCTGTGTTTCCTGGGCTGCCACGTATCCAGATGTGCCCAGGAGCACGGTTACAGACAGTTCCATCACCCACTCGTGTCAGGGATGGACAGTGATAGGAAGGATTATGGTGGGTGAAACTCTGCCCACATTTTGGCTCCTACTGACAAGTTTTTCCCAATTAATGTAATGGAGATTAAGTACCAGGAGATCCCAAATGGTCGGCTATGGCCATGGTAAAGCAATATCAATCTTTTTCTGAGACGAGCAGAGCTCCACTCTTAGTGCTGGGTCTGGCTTTCCTGAGATGTCTTTAACATATTTTCAAAGCTGGAAACATTTTCCGTGGAGCAAGTGAAGCTCCACGCTGTTTTTTCTGAGAACACAGAAAAACAAGCAGATAAAATATCTGATATATTTTCGATGTTTACTGTTCTACAGAATGACGGATTTTTTAAAAATCCATATCTGATGTGTGAAAAATCCCGTGCACCGTTCAAGACATTTCATTTGGGAGAGACACCTACGGGAGAACAGGTTCAGGAACACGTCAGCCTCTCCTGGGGAGCCTGTTTGCTGAAACAGTAACCAACGCCTCGACTGGCAGTCTGAAGGAAAGTTAAAGGGCATAAGGAACCCGTGTCAGAAATCTGTGTTAGAAGAAGTAAGGAAGTGAGCACCAGGGTTGAGAGCAAAGTTCTGCTTTTCAAAAGGACGAAAACATAAATTTTGAAGATCAAGGTGTCTTTAAGGCCATAAAATGAAGGAAAAACTGATTAAATGATCAACAGATTCATTTGCTTCTAGATGCTGTTATACAAACGCATTTTGGGAAACCCAGTGCCTAAAAAGTAACTTGTGAATTAGTCAATACTTATTTTTCTACACCGATATATGTGCAAAACTCGAGCTGTTCACGAGGGGAACAGGGTTTCACGCACAGTACTCAGTTGTGCTGCAGTTACAGGAAGGCTCTCTCATCATTCAGCCTGATCAGTTCACATGAACTGAAGCAAGTGACATCCTGCTGTTACTTGTGAAATAACATTTTCTTCCATATTTTATGACTATTTTCATATAAGCAAAAATGCCTTGAAAAAGACTTCATCCATTTTGAGGAAAGGACGTTTTAGAGCAAACAGAGAACTGCAGACTCCCGTTACATCCGATTTTTCTGTAAGCTGTACTTCAGTTATTTGTGAATATTTCTGAGTTGTACTGGATATATTCACTTACCTTTTAAATGAGACCTGCTGTCACGGAGTTTGATACAGAAGGCCAACATTTCAAACACAGTTGTAAATGAAAGCTGCTACTGTGGCTGAACTTAAAACCTCAAGCCTTTTCTGTCCCTACACAAACACGGGGAATCTTATCTGCACATTTCCTTCTTTTTCCAAAATTCGCTGCTGTTTTGCTTGCAACCTTCCTTTGGTTTACATACTTTCATTCTCTTCATTAAAGCTGCCCATGTGTCTATAACATCAAGTCCCATTGTCACATGATAAATGGGGCAAAGTTGGCATCACCTATGAAAACCAGAGCAAAGCTCTGCCCCGTGGCAATCCATCCACTTTCCAGAAAGGGAGAGATTATCCTGTAGCATTTACACACACACTATATCGTCATAGCGAGGAGAGATTCCGAGTTTTGCACTGTTTGCTGACTACGTACAACAGAAGAACAGATCCAAGGTTGGGACAATTAACAGGATGTCTTTAGAAGATTTTTATTACATTAATCTTTTACTTGAGCCAGCATTCCCCTTGAGAGGAAGAGAAATGATGCTGAGACAACTTACTGTTGCAAATTAATTGTATGGTCTCTTTCCCAAGCATTTAATTTGGCCAGAGCAACCTGTTTAACTCAGACAAGTTGTCAGAAAGTGACACAAAAGAGAAACCAAGTTCTTTAAGAGGTGGCCAGTATGATTAAAGGGATGAAGGGAAATGGCTGGCATTATTGCTTTTGTACAAATGAAGCCTCTTCTAAACAGGGTAAGGGAAAATCAAGGGATTTAACTGGACCAAAATTCATGCTACTTGAGATCTTTTGGAAACGCTGAGTGAAGAGGAACTGCGGACTGGAAAAGACGACTGAGAGGTCAGGCTTCACGCGGCAAAAGCACATGAAACACAAAGACAAAACCCCAACATTCTTCACTTCTCATAACAGACAAGTCTAAAATTTGGAATATAAGTTTGGGATAGATGCACCTGCCTAAACCTCAGCCATCTACTTACAAGGCAGGTGTCTCAACCTGTGCAAGCACAGATACACCTGCTTTGTGAAAAGGACAATACATCAGGTCCCTGATGCTTCCAAGTCAGCGTGTATGAATTTAATCTTTCACAGCATGGTTCAGCTTTTTTTCTTTTTCAGCTTTGGCATCCTAAGAGGTATTTCCACGCCCGTACCCCTGGTTGGAGTCCACTCTTGCTGTGTGGGCCACTGCGATTAAGCGATCTTGGATCCTTGACCCATTGCCGGGGCTCTCCCAGCCCGCTGCCTCGGTTCTTCTCTCACAGCTGGAGGGATTTCAGCTTTTCAAAGTCCAGTTTGATTCAGTCTGCCAACGCAGGAAATTATATCCATCATAAAATCTTCTTGGGGTCCACAAAGGTATAATTTTACAGTTAAATACATCACATTTTTCTGGGAAACTTAAAGGCAGTGGATAATGGAAAGAGATTAGGATTTGGCATTTTATCAGACTCTCGAGGAATCTCTCTCTGCCTGAGTAAACTCTCTCTCACCACGAATATTCACTGTTCAGGAGGCAACATTTAGCATTTTCCACGCCATGGAAGAGTTCTGCAGAATCCTGCAGCAGAAGGGGGTGTTTCACCCCCACGACGACTCCCACTAACCCGGTCACTGCCTGCAGCGACCTGACCTTCCACAGCCAGGCAGGTGCCAGCAAACACGCCTAAGAGGGGATCACTTTTCGAGTGCAGGACACAGACACTGTAGTGATAGGGAGTAGGAGATTAATAGACACGAATACAAATTCAGAATGGATAAAATTCTTATCCTGGTGTATTTTGAAGATAATCAGTCCCCATTTTGTCAGCGTGTCCTAGAGATGACTTATTTTCAGAGAATCACCTTTCACAGTTTTAGATTCCAGAGAAACACGATTTACTCCCAGAAGTTTGGCGACTCCTTTTACTAAACTGACCTTGAAGAGAATGTCTGTCTTGTTCTGTGCCTCCTCTCTTCCCTTCCTGCCTCCCCTTACGGCTCCTGAGAAGCCGGCGCCACCGGTGGCCCTGGCTCGGCCGGCTCGGGGCTCCCTGCCCGCCCCGCCCTCTTCGCTGGGCACAAACCGCTCCAAAGCCTTCCCCAAAAATGCTCATCTGAACCTTGATACCAGACACCCATTCGTTTATTAAGAGCAAATACAGCAGACAACTAATGCTGCGCTTCTTCTGTTCTTCAAACCTGCTGCTAACAATGAAGAAGATGATGTCATTCCCTGGATGTGACAAAGGACCAATATTATATGCAGTAAAAACAATGAGTCAACAGTTTCTATGCCCTTGAGGTCAAAGCATTCAACAGTTTTGGAAGTAGGCTGTTCTTTCTGTGCACAGAGCTGGTAGCTGTGTATCAATACAAAATATGTAACATCAAGATACAATTTTTTTAAAAAACACTTCTTTTAAAATTTCAGAGTGTTTTAAACTCTCGCTGAAAGTCCAATTGAAATACCTTATAAACTAACCGACAAAAATTTTCCCCAGATATGCTAAGTATAACATTGCAAAACACTTTCTTTTGGTCAAAAATACATTATCTATGTTATCATTTGTACTATCTTGAGAGGCACTTGGCAATCACAATTCCCAGTAATGCCAGTAAGAACCGTGAGTATTAATGTGGCAACTAAATACTATGAAATGTTCTGGAGATATTTTGTAATGGTCTGAAAAATAAGAAAGACCTTTTACATGGAAATATGTTTTAAGAGGCAACAGAAAGCAAGGCGTCTAGCAACCCAAGTTTCCCCAGTTTCCTGGAATACACGGAATATTGACCAAGTCCTGGCCACCTTCAACCACAGCTGCATCCCGCTCAGGCCAGTGCAAGAAATACCTCGTGTTGATCCTGATCCTTTCTTCAGGGAGTCTAAAAGCATTACGGAGGATTATCATCCTCCTCCTACAGACACAGAAACTGAAGCACAGGGAAGTGGCAGCTCAAGGTCATTTAAAAGTCAGGAGAGCTTGGAAAAGAACCCAGATTTCTCAATCCCCGTCCAGCGCTCTGCCCACTGGGCTGCAATGCCTCGCTGAGTATCTGCTCGATACAGCTCCTTTTCAAAACCAGATAGAATTTAACAACTTTGAGAAGTTTTCAATTCATCATATTGTTGTCTACAATAATTTTATTTTGTGGGAAAATAGACTTGCCTAATTAGATCAGGCTGCTGACACACAATCAAGCGCAAGGGAATCCCAGGCCAGCTGCAGTTTCTGTTCCTGCCGTCCCTGTAATACCAAATTCAGAGACAGGAGAGCAAACTGGATTGTATCTAGATGGGTGTCTATGTAGGAAGAAATATAATTTTGCCTGCACTGATGGCAGCTGACAGTGTTTTGCATTAAAATGAGTCTCAGTGTAGAATAAATAACATTCAGCATCCTGACAATTCATTGAAATGAAACCTTAGACTCTGAATCCCAAGGAATTTCTTCTGGCACACTGACAAAAGTGCTAGACGAAGTTTTCTCAGTTCATGCTGACCGCGTTGTGTGTCACCGAAAATGACTGCAAATGGATTCAGACATAACTTGTGCAGTAGATCCCAGGCACAGGTTGCTACTCACCCAAAACACAGAAGGGTGCATCTGGCAGGCTGGCTCCTCAGCATTCTGGCAGCTTTAGTGAAGCAGTAAATGCAGAAGTCATGGCTCAATCTGATCTTTAAACTCTGTGTCTTCTAATGCTTAAGAAACTCTTATTGTTTAGACATTTAAACCAAATATTTGAGGCCTAAAGAGATCTCAGGTGTGTTAGAGATATGTCATACTGCTCAAGCAAGATGAGGAATGTTCTGAGTTATCCAACAGCCACAAGGGCTCTGGAGCTCCACACGGGTCCTTGCAGATGACAGAACCCATGGGATTTTAGTGACAAGGACTTGTTACTGTGCTTCAATTGAAACATACACATTTCCACCAAAAATTTAGTGGCAAGTTGCTTGTACAAACTCAAAGAAAACCAGATAGATTTGAGACAAGGCAAAATGAAGACACTAAAGCAACTTACAGAATTTCCTTGGGATATCCCGAGCTAATTACAAATCGCACGGCACGCAGTCTGGTGTTTTCATTTCCATTGTCATTGATCCTCCATACTCATGATTAGGGAAGTACACAATGATTCTGAGGTCATGTAAAAGAGTGATGAAATATATCTCCCATGTCAAACAGACAGACATCACAATCTCTTTTTGAAGCCATGAGATATTTTGCAGGCAACATCTCTTAGTGCTCAATGAAAGGCAGTATCTGAATGTACTGCAGAAAGATCCACACACGCTGCAGCTACATTAGGTGTGCTGTTCGACAGAATACATAGATTTGTTCCTTCCCTGTGATTCACGCAAATACAAATATATTTAATTATGTTAAAGTCTATCGTAAATTGGTCTATTTAATAAGTAGAATTATGAAGAAGAAATAAACATAGGGGCTCATATCCTAGTGTGTTCCAAGAAGGGATCTTCACCTGACCTTTGCCTTCATAGCCCTGATCCCAGCAACGAACCTGGAAAACTTGCATAACATTAAGTACTGCAAGTACTATTGAAGCTGCTCCTTTGCTCAACAGGATATGACAAGTTGACACCAGGGACAGAGACTCCTGTCCAAGAAAATACTGAAGATATTTCATATTTCATATTTCATATTTCAAATTAAACATATCTTCATGTTATCTTGTAAATCAAAGCTTACCTAAGCAGGTGACACTTACAAAAGATAGTATAATGAGCCTCCCCTCAAAGCAAAGGCACATTAACTTATAGGCATCAGCTCCCTTATCATTTAGAATTTGTTGCTAATATGACATCTGACAAAACTGAAGTTTTGTTCAGTGTTAGTTTGACTGTCAGCACAAAACTTTCAGGCCAGTAGCATTTATAAATTCATAAAGAAAAATATATTATTAATGTTAAATATTATAGGTGCAAAACGATAAAAAGCTTTTCATGAAATTGTGAAGCAAATCATTAGGCTTTGGGCTATTTTGTATATATGTTTATCACATCAGCATTAGATCCATTAGTAGGGCAATCCTTTCTTATATGTTGCAGTGTCTGTTTAGAACCTCACTCAGAACTATCATTTAAGAAATCAATTGACACAGTATAGCAAGATACTATTGATCTTCAACAGCATTACAAGATCCAGGATCACAAACAGGAAAAGTATCAAATAGCGTCAACTCTGATTCTGATTTCACCCCACAATACAACTAACATCGAGCTGCAGTATGGATATAGATCTAGCTATGGCCTTGGGGCTTATATTTTTTTCAGATGTATTAATTTGTTTCACAATTCTACTGTTACTTTTTCTCATTTATTAATACAGGCAAGAATGTTTCCTAATATTCAAACAAACAAAATATTTAGCTGGAAGGCCTTTTGAGAGAACATTGTACGTTCTCCTCTAATTATTCCATAAAGTTACAGCTTTGTCTTATATTCTCTTCCCTTGTAATTTTCTATTGCTGGGAGGAACAAGACCGAAACTTTACACCAGTTTTAATCTGTTTTCCCTGGTGAAACAAAGTAAGCAGGCGCAGCGTGCCCATAGCATCCTCTCTGTCCAGGAGGGAACCTGGGAGGCCCCCGACTCGATCGGCGATTTTCCGAAGTGCACGGACAGGTCTGAATCCCGCACTGTCCCCGGGAAATGGGGAGACAGGCTCCGAGAGCGGAATCAACGTTACCTCCAGCTGCACAGCTGAGGATGAACCCAAACCCCACGTCCTGGGAGCAGCGGCAGGAACAGACGCCTCTTTTCAGGTCAAGGTTGGAACCAATGTGTTCCTGAACTGCAAGACAGGGCTTGTTGGGGATGTTGGATGGAGAACAAGCCTGTTCCTGAATCCAAGTATTAGACAAGTAGGCATCGAGGGACTTGAGGGAAATGGGCACGGCGGGCAGGCTTTCTTACTGAGCTGAAGAACTAGGGCAAGTTTTTAGATGGCATAATTTTCTTGCAGAATACATAATCTGCCCTATCAGCTAATGGAATTATTACCCACTTGCAGCATTCTACGTAGCTAGAATAGTATTACTCATTCTCCTCAACAGAAACCTAGTATTGTGGGTTTGGTGACCCACTGAAAATGTATTTTGATCTTTCTTGTGTTTTCAGATTGAAATGTACTGTCTCCTTCCTGATCTTGGATTAGAGCCCATACTAAAAACAAATTGTTTAAACTGATTAAGAATACAAGTTTATGTAGATTTATTTGCAAATGCTGGTTATGGGACTCCCATAATGAATCAGCTTTTTCCTAAAAGTCTTGTTAAGCACTAATTAGGAACTTGTCTATTTTCTCTTGCAAACGCATACTATGTGTGAGTTTTTCAACAAGAATAAAATATTGCTTTTCAAACAGCAGTGGCTGCTATCACTTCAAGTGTGCTTATATGTATTTCCTGTGCTTAGATACAGCCCAGCAATAACAATACCACAATTACCAGAATGTATAATCTATAACGTAGTCCTGTGTAAATCAACACATAGCCAGACGAGTTGCACACATCCTGCAGGATACCACTGCCATTCTCAATTGCTTCCGGTGAACACTGTGCATCTGCAGATGATTTCTGAGCCACGCTCAGACTCGCTCCCAACTTAGAATACTCAAGCTACCTCTTTCTAATATTTAATGGGATCTAAATATAGATTTAGGCACAGACACAGAGCTAAAGCATATTCTGTTCATGACTGTATAGATGAGAAACCAGAAAACCAGACTTAGAAGAAAAACAGTTTTGATGTTTCAAAAATACTTACGGGATTTCCAACAAGAATGCAAAATCATCGCAAGCATCGCAAGGGCAAATATTCAGGATTTCAATTTGGTTGTTAAATTACTAAAACAACGCATACCTGGGTTTTACATACAGCGGAGATTTAAACGTATGATCTCAGACGCTCTGCCATCCCCTTTAGAATAGAGCATCCTTTCTTCTCTGTGTAAAACATCTGAAAAATATACATTTTTGAAAGCAGTTTTATCAAGTCAGAGAAAATGCAAAGTCCAAACTAAACCAGAAAGATGTCATTTTAATTGCACCACACCTTGCAGCCACGCACTCAGAACGACCTTGCAGGACCACCCTGACTGAATGTCGCTGTCGTGATTCGGTCAGTCCAAACGAGGTACGTGGACTGACTGACTCAGCAGTTAGATCTAGCTGACCTCTTCAGCGACTTTACTTTTAGTTGGTTCTCTCATTCTGACTTTTCCAAGCAGATGTTAAAACCAATAAAAGGTTTTAAAATACTGTAAACCACTTTAAAATGTAATTTAAATTATGATATTAAAAAAAAAAAAAGAGGCGGTAGTTGTGTTATGTGATGACTTTTGGTACTGGACTCAGTGAGCCTCCAACTCTCACTCTGCTCAGAGCTGGGGAGAGGCCACCTTCAACGGGTGCATGTAATTCCCACTGATTCTCTTACAAGACACCAGAAATTTAGTATATTTTAAAATTTCAAGAAAATAAATTATCCAAAAGTTATTTTTCCCTTTCTGATATGGGCCTACCATACCAAAAAGAGATTCTAGCAGGAAGCGACAATCAGTGCAGTGCTTGCTTCAAAGCCATTTTAAATTATTCCTTTTTCTTGCTGCTTTTGTTACAAAGTAATGTGATGAATAAACAACTCAATCTAGCCATTGCAAAGCTCTTAGAGGTTATTTATTGTGTTAGCACACATACCTGCGTTGCAGAGGTCCCTGAGGCGAGCAGGGCGGGGTGCAAGCAGCAGCCATGGCCACGTAGCCAAGAGTAGCTGAACACACACATGCAGAGAGCAACGACCAAGCTCCTCTCCCCTTCAGCTCTTCTGAGACATGCCAGTCTGCTATAAAACTGTACAGCCATTCAGATCTACACAAATAACTTTCTTCTCTAAGTTTTATTGTCTTTTCTGTACTGGGTGGTTAATTCATGTACTCATTTTACATTCCCTGTTATTGCCTTCTACTTTCTCTAGTCTGATCTTGTGTAGAAAGACGCTCAGAAACAGGATCACCTGTACTAAACGCAGTTTGGGATGGCTGCCTTTTTAGCTCTGACTGAAGAGGAAAAGACTACTACTAAACTGCACCTGTATATACTAATCCAGCCGCTCTCATACCAGGTCCCTCCGTAAGCACTTCATACCCCTTCGGAATCAACAGTCAACAGTACATTGTCACATGGCAGGGGAGCGGGGAGCCTGGCTGTGGAAAAAACCTGAAAATTAGGCTACAACGTGCCACAGCCACACGAGGGTGACCACATGGAAGCCGACTCAGCTGAGGTTGAGGATGAACTATTCTGCTTGTCTGGACTCAGGCTGACTCAGGTCCTGCTGAAGTGATCTAGACGTTCATCTCCTCAAGCCCTCCACAAGAAGACACGTCTGTGGGGCGGAGTGTTCGCACTGGCAGCCCTGCTTGGACATACCCAGCTCTGCTGGGCTCAGTCTCTGCGGATCCCGTTCTTCATTCTTCAGGCTCTCTACTTAACCCTGAGCTGTCTCTTCGTCTTCGTACATGACTTTGGGTGTTGCTCCCACCCAGGCAGCAGACAGACCCAGCTCTGCTGACACAGGTCATTTAAAAATAAAGCTTGCAAACCTGTGATGTCATTAGAAATGCAGATGACACTATGCTTATAAAATAATTATTAATTATTTAATGACACAGATACCTTAGTCAGTTAGAAAAAGCAGGTAAAATTATCAAATTATATTCTAGTTATTGCCAACTTTTTAGCTGTGGCACCACCTTGTGGACATTACTATGTGGAATGAAAAGCTGACTAGTGGCAACAAAGGCAACTAAAACAGGGCAGGCATTTTTGAAAAACAACAACTACCATTTGCTAAAGCAGAGTAAAATAACTAAATTAAAAACCTGATTCCTAAAAATCCACTTGTGGAACAGAATGTATAATAAACATTGTCATCAGTGTACTCTGCTGTCTTTGCAGTTTTTACCAACTCTACTCAGCATCAGCCAAGAAGAGTGGGTAGCCTGCTATATGAGCAAATCAGTAAAGCACAGAGGAGTCAGAATTTTAAACAGAAGGAGATCTCCAGGTTGTGCGCAGCGTATATCCATGCTGTGTGAGTGTATATCCATCCTGTGTGAGTGTATATCCATCCTGTGTGAGTGTATATCCATGCTGTGTGAGTGCATATCCATCCTGTGTGAGTGCATATCCATCCTGTGTGAGTGCATATCCATCCTGTGTGTGCCTATCTATTAAGCTGGGCAAGCATAACATTAAACATTGAATTGCATTTTCTATTTCTACCTCTTAAAAAAGTAACTTCATATGATGTGTTTTTTACAATAGTGTAAAGTGAAGGTGGAGGAGAAGACAAAGACCTGGACCAAGCTCCTCCCCTCTCGGGTTGTCCACGGACTGTGCTGAACTCTGCCTGGGGATCTCACATGCGCAAACCCTGCTGGGAACGAACAGCGTCTGTGTCTCTGCCATGGAATCTGGGCACAGACCCCCCGCTTTATGTCACTTCTTCCAATATGGAGCTCTGCAGCCCAAACACTGCAGGCCCTTTGACTAATACTGACCACAGCAACAGTCCCTCCTCAAACTCTCCTCAGTAGTATATGAAAGTTCATCCACCGGAGCATTTCCATTTCTAGTTCAACTCTGACAAATATGTAACTATTATAGCAAGGCATATAAACCCTGCAACCTTCAGCTGGGAAAACCTTTTTTAAGCAGCTGTCTCAGTCAATTGTTTTTTCTTTGTCAGGCAGCATCTCTTTTTAAACGAAGTTTGCACAAGTTTCTTTCTTCTCACCTCTTCTGGATTTTTCTGCATTCACAAGCTCTTCCCAATTAATCATTATAGTAATCGGAATAACCAGTAAATCCAGTTTTTGGCTGGCAGCTTCAGAGGCTGCTTCACAACTGCCCACTGCCCTTGTGCCATTTCTAACTGAAATGGAGTGTTACAGCAGACATCAGAGTTCGCTGCACTGAACAAAATGAATAAATACAGGTGGTTAACAAAACTTTCATGGAGATGCTTGCTTGACATCTAAGGCAGCTCTTAGAAGAAGTGGTCCCGCATTTGAGAAAACCAGACCACTCTGGGAAGAAACGAAGCAAAGGAAATCTCAGGCTGTCCGAAATGACACAGGGAGCACTGTCAGCAGGGGAGCAAACGCGCCCCCGGTGGAGCGTGCAGATCTCACCCAGGAGCCCTGACTCACTGGGTTTTGGTGACAGGTTGTTCACACGCACTCCACAGCCTACACCCCTCTGTGTTCTTACAGCTGCGTATCCTCAGTGAGGGAGATAAATAACCACTGCTGCCAGCACTGCTGCATAGTCTTGGAAGAAGAGGGATGAGGAGTACAGCAAAGGCATTGGCACAGCCTCTGAAGACTCTGTTAGCTGAAAATAATCCAATTTACAGGTATTGCACCAAGAAAGAAACCTATATGACAACAAAATTCAGAGTCAAATTTACTCTTTGTTAAATAATCACTTATTATAATAATGTTCATTGTTGGAGAAGTTACCAGCTGAAAAATGAAGACTGGAGTGGATTACAGGAATAGAGTTAAAATAGCCAAAGCAACCTCTGAGGCAGTTGGTTCCATAATAATGTCACTCTGAAACGAATTATCAGAAAAGATCAGCATATACATCAATATAGATTTTTAGAAAGTTAGTTTATTAAAATGTCAGGTAATGCAATTAAATATATTGTTCAGTGTAAAGTCTATATTAGAAACCACTGGTTTTTTAGCTAAATGTACACAGAGACGGTTGGGCCAAAAGAACTTCGGAATTAATGAAAAGAAGTTTGAGCAAAAAATGATGACGTACTTTATAAATGAAACATTTCTATTAATGATGTAAAATGATGTGATGCCATAAGTGCTCGTGTTCCTGGGCCGCCTGAAAAATAACAGTCTGAAGACAGTGGACACTGCTACACACAACAACATCGTTTTCCACATTAAACTTTTAAACTTTCTTTTCTATGCAGCTATTGCGAACCACTTACCCTTCATTGCAGAACAGACACTACTCTTGTTGGAGCTGGTTTCTTTCCTTTGGGAACAGCAGTATTGCACCTGTTTTATGAAAGAACATAGAGTAAAATGTCAGTTTTTCTTTAATATCTCAAAAACAAAATATCTTCTAAAACATGACAATACAATTTTTACAATATAGACTTTTTTAGAATTGTTTCTTAGAAACTCAATTTTATTTTGTTCATTCTTCAATAACCACAGTTTTATTTATTCTTCTTCATCTCAAAAAGATGAAGCAGTTTATGCTGCTAAAATTGTTTTCCTTGAGTATCTTCATAGAGTGAATGTTACAGTTAATTTACTTTTTGTGCTCAGTCATTCTCTAGTATAAGTGCACTGTTTGGAATAAATATAGATCTTCTAAATTCTTGGTGATTATTCTTTGAGATTGACTATTAAAACTATTCTCAATTTAACTTAATTATTTGTTTCTGAAAAAATAAGGCATTTGTTACCCCTTATTCACACTGAGTGCAGAGATTCTCCTCTCTCCTTAGGCGCCACCAATGTCATCAGTTGCATTAGTGCAGCCTTATTAACGGCCCTGCATCTATCTGGATGGAACTTTTCACCCAGAAAACTGCAGCAGCGGTTCCAGTAAAACTGGTGTGAGCGACACAAAAGGACCGTGCCAAGTCTGTTCTTATCTTGAACTCGGTTTATAAAAAGATCTTATTTCTTATCTGCCTCAGCAGGTGAAAAATCTTATTGTGTGTCCATCACATTCAGCTGATCTCCTTTTAGAAAAGAAGCTAATAAGCTGTGTGGTAAAAATAACTTTATGTTTCCATAATGGCATTTTCTCCAGAGGCTCTGAACTCCCTTGAATGTTTTAATTATCTCTTTCCTGAAAGTCAATGAAGTAGCATGGCACTATATTAAACTAATTTTCTTTGGGTTTCTGCAAGAAGCAATTTCTTGCTGAATTAGCACATCAACTACAAAACCAATTTCCACAGCACTGGTGACCTTATGTCACTTCACATATTACAGAAGCCAGACAGAAACAGTTTCAGAGGGCTATAAGAGTTTTAAATTATTCAGTATAAATCCACTGATCAAACTGATACATGCGGGAGACAAGCCCCTGAAATTATGGTGCTAATCAATGTGTCTTGAAGTCAGATTTCTGCATTTTTAGATGCTGTCCACGCCAGCACAGAACTGCAGTGAGTGTTAACAGAAAATGGGACGGAACAGGCTGGAGAAAACCCTGGGAGGGAGAGGATGGGTGAGTTCCCACCAGAGGGAAAAGCAGAAGGGCACCAAACCCTGTACACAACAGCTTCAGGGGGCCTCTTGACGAGAGAAGAATACTGAGGTGCCGTTCAGAAAGTCTGCAGGAAGGGATGCATAAACTCAGCCTCCTCTAGTCCAAACGCAGAAGCTCTTTGGTCTACAGAAGATCTAAGTGCACAACTCTCCAGCTCTCGAAAGACAAGGTAATATCATTGTTATTTAATATTTTTTTCAGCGAACGAAGGTTGCATAAACCTCTGTGCTTATTAGGCATCAGATTTAATTTTCTGTATTACTGAGAAATCGGTGACTTAGATCTATGCCAGGCTCGGATAAACAGAATAGGCTAAAATTTATAAAAGGCAAGCAGCAGCAGAACTGCTGCCAGAAGTGTCAATTTAAAGCAATGCTCTTCTAATGCTTTTCCCAATGCAGCTCAGGATGCTGCTGGCCCTCTTCTCCAATATGTGTGTTTACAGATGTGATAGAATTTTAATGACATGATTAGTTTTATATTTCCAGGGCCTGCTATGTATCAGGGAAATACAAACTATAATATTCTGCTAATACATGCTTTATGTCAGTATCTGGGACTGTATTTATGCTCGTTCCATGCTTTTCCTAAATAACTGGCCCACAAAAAACAGTTGCTTGGGATGACTACATACTGCCTTGTAAGAACATCTGTGCACAGATTCCTAAAGGTAAAACCTCTACCAGTGCAAATCAGGGTATGTTCACAGGAATGAAGGCATCTTGGAAAACTGCAATTCTAAAGAAAAGGAATTCTCAGTTTCCTCATGTTGTTAGTGTTGAGATCTAAAGATAGCAGATTAATTACCATTGTTTAACCGACAGAGAGCCTTTTGTAGCAGTAACATCCAGCTCATAAATTTCCAGAGTTTCCAAAAGCACTCCATACTGTTTCAGGAGCCAAAAATCCAGTTCTCCCTCGTGTATTCCTGAGAACCTTCTACTTCCGCTGCAGCTGCCACGGTGCAACTGTGGACAACACGCTTATGTACTGACAACACACGCATTTTCTGTGGAGAAAGGTCCACAGACTTTCCAGTGGGTTCTCAGGCAGCCTAAAGCAACGAGATGTTCTACCAGATTTGTTTGTCTTGGCAAGGAAGGGAGCAACCTTGTTCTTGAAAAATCTACACTTAGTTCCTCAACTATAAACAATTTTCATCAGTTCTTCCATCTGCAGTATATGTCTTTGTTTGGCAAAGAATTTGCAGTGTTTCTTGTTTTACATGTCAAATTGTTTCTGTTCTGCATGAGCTATGACGCCTTGAAGGACCAAAGTTCCACGCGGTGGAAGGCGTCCGCTCCCTCTGAACCCAGCGGTGCCCGTACCGCTCGTCCACGGTTTCTCTGCCTTCCTCATAGTCTGTGAATGCAGAGAACAGGAACAACTAGGCAAAGCAAAACTTGCCACCAGTGACATACCAGTACGTGAGCCAACACGCAGTCTAGCTAATGTCCTTTTACCTTCTGGAACAGTTTAAAGGAGGATGCAAAATATTTTTCCAAAAACACACAAAGTCCGTTTTCCACTAAAGCTATGCCAAACGTCCTGGGAAAGTCTTTTGACTCTTCAGCTAACATGCTCAAAAGAAAATTAGGAGACTGGCAAAACCCCACAATATAATTGGGACAATGCTGGGATTCAAATTAATATTCTGAAAAGCAAACAGCCATCCTACCACTCCCGGCTCTCACATATCTGTGCTCAAGTGAGATTCACATTCAGATGCTAGGAAGCAGAGTAGCTCTTCTCAAAACAACACTAGATAGGCCCAGGTGGCCAAAACCTGCACGATTTTTCGTAGACTGACTTTCAAAGTGCCTCATAGCTGCCTCTCGGTCTCAGAAATGTTAAATATCTTTCTCAGCTTTTTCCAATGCAGACCAGATGTTGTATTGTGATAATTTTCTCATGGGCCTTTTCCATTTTGACTCTCCATCAGCTAGGGATCCAAAGAGACATTACTTGAAAAACAGGAACCACAAAAGAGCCAGGAACTTATAAATTAAAACATAAACATTAATTTGTTTTCCAAGGTACAGATGTCTTTTGTCAGTTCAAGCCTTGATCTCCCCACCCATTAGAGGCAACAGTCGCTCTGTGGAGCATGCACTGGAGATTGGCCAACGGGCATTAACTTTTGGTTCTGACTGAACTGGGGAAAATTCGAAACAGAAACACAGAATCAAAAGCTGTCACAGTAATTAATGACTGATGCCATTTTAAAATGTTCACGACATTAACACCAGAAAAAGCATCTTACCATAAGGAACTGTAGAATTATCGAACCCGCTGGACAAGGCTCGGAAGAGTTTCAAGCTGTCTTTGGTGAGGGCAGGGGCCTCGCCTCCTCCTCACCTCGCTGGTCTGTTCACGCACAGGGGCCAGGATCCACCTCCGGGGAAGCGGACGTCTCTGGAGGAGTGTAAGACAAGGGCGAGCATTCAGTGATACCTTTTGTATCAGATTGTATGAGAAATTTTAGTTGTTCGTGCGTGCCCATAGGAGAAGGAAACTGATGACATCAAGACACTGTACATTCCCCTCTAGGATGTAAGTGTACATTCCCCTCTAGGATGTATGGTAAGATATTCCATTGCAGTGTGTTGCAAACAGAGGGTTTATTGCTAAAAGTTGCAAAGTAATATGAATCTCTTGTACGAATATGTTTTATCAAGAACATACAGCAGGACTGGACACTAAGTGTAAACTTGCAGTAATCCACTGGCAGGAGAGTTGCATAGGTGTATAAATTTGATTTTAAAGGGAATAAAGAGGTGTGACTTGTGAATTGCTGCTTTTAAAGTATAAAAAATTAGTGCACATGTAGGTCATGTTAAAAAAGAAAATGTGTCTTCATCCTTATCTCTTTATTGTGCACATTCCTGTAAATGTTATCTGTGGTTGCCTCTTGCTGCTATTTTAAATCTTTGCATATAAAGACGTCTGCTTTAACCAGCACTGGCTTTTTCTAGAGCCTTCTGCTCAGAATAGGGCAGCAGTCTGCGCTTTATATTTGTCCTCTCTGTACCGCAATGAGTTCACTCGCTGGAACAGGGACTCTGAGCAATCACTATTCGCTCCCTGGACACCTCTGGAATAAATTCTTGCTTTCCAACACCCTTTTCTTCTCCTAGGTTACAGCTTCTCTAGATTTCACATCACACCAATATCTGTGCTCCTCTGGTTGAGTTGTCCATGCTTCATTAGTTAAGTGCAGGGAATTCTAAGTAGCTGTTTCCACTTCAGATGCTCTTCCCTTGGGGGGTGAACCAGCATCTGCTGTTCCCTGTCTTCTGAGGAAGAAACACCTTCCACAGAAAGGAGTCACAAAGCTCCTTTCATGCCTTGATTTCACACTAAGACATTTTAATTCTTCTTTTTATTGCACATGCTGGCTCTGGCAGAATTTGCTCTCTGGTAAAAATGTTAGCCCTGTGTATTGTTAAAGTCCTAATAGTCCCTTTCTTAAGGAGCAGACTGAGACCAAACTTGAGAATACGCATTTTTCTCAACAGTTTTGCCCTGGCTTAGACAATTCCTCGAAGATGCCCTTCACCAAAAACGCAGATTACTATTTCGAAAGAGGCTTCAGATCGCTCTGCAGAACAGAAGGAGTCAGTCACGAACTCCTGAGCAATCACAGGCATTCTGTGAACTTTAAAACAATACACTTGTAACGTGCATTTATAGTTTTATCTGTTAATTTACTAAGAATGGTGACTTATTTAGATCTATTTATGTTTTGAACAAGTTGTGTTTATGAAATTCCTAGACTACTGAAAATCAACGTCTTTAGATTTAATATGAGTAAAGAGTTGTTTTAATCTAAACTGTGAAGTGGCAGATGTGCACTCCCTTCTGCAGGTAACGTTAAATATTAAAATATACTGTACCTGATACGTCTTTAGAGTGAAGATTTCATCCAGACTCCTCTTGACAAGAACTAGGAAATTATTTCCTGGCTTTATGATGTCCAGATCACGAACTTTTGTCTCTTTTTTCATCCCCATGCTTAATCCGCCTTCCACCTGCAGGAACAGCAACCTCTGTTCTCCTCCCAACACAGGCGCTGGTGTGGCGCCCCGCTCACACGTCAGATTCCTCTCCACTCTCGTCGGCCCGTCCAAGCAAACTCCCGCTGGGCACACCACCTTCACAAGGGAAAACGTGGGTACATTTTCAGCTAGAGATGTAGGACGTCGTCTGAAGAGCAGATTGAATTTAAGCACATATCTGTCTCCCGATTAAAATTCACACAGATCTAATTTCCAAATTCAGTGAAAAGCAGCTCTTTTCTACTATCGCCACTCAGAAATCCTCCTGGGATCACTCTAAAACCTTAGAGATCATATTCTCATATTTCTTACGTTTATTTCTCAAGAAGTTATGTTGCTCGAGGCTTTATTCTTTTTGCGTGGAGTAGAAATGTCAAATGCTAACCTAAGAAGTGAAAAATGGAGCTACAGAAGTTTTAGCGTGGAGATACTTCTGCCAAACTTTCCCTAGGTGTCGCCACGCTTTCTGACTGCTTGGGTGTAGCCTTTGTTATTAAATGGAACACTATCATGTCGTTTCCTAATTTCTTCATGCAGAGGAAATAAAAAAATTATCATACAGTAACCCAGTTTCTTCGGAGTGGCAAACACATATTCTGTGTATATATTATTCTATATAATATACAGATATTATATTCCACTAATGTCATACCGAAATTTTAAAATAGCTTTTATCACAGGCTTGTTTTCACACTCTTTGTACCTTCCTAACACTCTTCCTACCAAGCACATTGGCTGACCGTGTCTGGAGCTTGCCCTTTGCCATTGCTTTGTGCTGAAACCAACTATCTCCTTAAGGATATTCCCGAAGTTTCCAGATTCAGTTCTCATACATACTTTGCTGCTCTTTCTGTCTCACCATTTTTTTCCAATAATGTCCTTCTGCCCTTATATGATTTTGCCACCCAAAGACTCATTTATACTATACAAATGCTACAGGAAACTACTCTGGGAGTTCAAGGCAGGATTCAGGTTTGACAGTTTTTAGCTGATTCAGACTTAAAACAGAGTTCTAGGGACAACATCCTCGTTTCCATCCCTGTTTATCAGCTCTCTCTAGTTCACTATTTCTTACCTGTGGAAATAATCTTCAAAAAGCGTTTGTTGATTTCTGTACATGAATGCAGTTTCCATATTGTCCAGCAATAAGAAGACTCTCCAGTTTATTGTAAAGACTACGAAAATATCTTCAGATTTTCTAAGTGTGTAAAATCTAAGTTGTGCTGAAGGAGTCATTGACTGGTTGTCCACAAGATGGGGCTTCTACAACAGAGATCTTTGTACACAAATTTAAGATTCTGATGCAAAAGCAATGAATGACATCACAGCTGACAAGAACACATCCTCACAAAAGAAACCCCACTTCCCATTTCTCACGTTAAAAAAGTGGATTTACCTTGTCCCCAGCCCTTGCCCTGCGCCGGTGTGCAGCTTATGACTCAGGCACCACACGCGCCCTTACCATCATCCTGTGTCTTGCAGAGGTTCTCTAAGGTCACTTCTACATGAGATCTGGTGGGAAAGTACGCAGCGAAGTGACGTTTTGAGACGTTTCCTAAGTCAATATATAGCCTAATAGATGAATTTCTAAAGCAGTTTGCAAATCTGCTGCTAGGATGTTCCTGTTAAGATGAGAACACCTCCAAAACCAGTGAGAAAGTAAGAGAAAGTAGCTCCACAGAGTGTAATTTCTACAAACTTAACTGAAAGAGGGCAAAGTTTGCTGTTGCAGACTGTAGGCATGCACTTCAGAATAAATGACGTTTATTCTTAGACAAAAATTTTGAAACATTTTTTTTTTTTTTAAATGGGAGTAGACTTACAGCATCTTTCGCTGGCTTGTTTCAGTTTGTGGGCAGTGTTTGTTTAACCAGAATGTGATTAGTTCTGCTAGAAAATCGCCTCCCTCCTCTTCTGTCAGGTAAGTAAGCTTAAACAACTGAGATATTCGTGTCTCATGGGAATCTCCACACAACCAAACCAGGACAGGCTAACTGGGACTGCACGACTACTTTCTGGTACCCCTTCTCGTAGCACTAGACAAATCAGGTACACCCAATTTATGATCATTCCTGTTTTCTGCTTGATGTAGTTGTTTTCCAGAAATGTTTGCAGGAAGTGCAGTATTCTGTCAGACAACAGAAGTGTTTGTGCATGCACGAGCAAATCCTCGTACGCATTTCCAGCCCGCTCTCCCTCCATGAGGAGGGTGCACACACAGACTATCGGAAAAGTGAATCTTAAGAAGATAAACCATTTCTGGCCAGATGGTAAGTTAATTTCCCATAGACGACCTCCTCTCCAGTCCCAGAGGCACTCACTCACAGTCACCTGATACTTTTCTGTGCAAAATCTCCAGCGGCTCCTCCTCACACCCCTCTGGTCAGACTCCAGTGACCCGTCTCCTGCAGTTCGGCCAGACGAGCGTCACAGAGCAGAGTTCAACGGGAAGCACAAAACAGCACCCTTCAGAAGAGTCATCTGGAGAAGCATAAAGTAAGAAAATCTGAGTAAGCAGCAATTACCCAGAGAGGGATAAGGAGGGACAGCGTGCTACAAACCCAAGTAAATGATGTATTACGAAAAAGGAAGCACACTAAGTTTGATAAATGGCATTTTTGCACATACTAAATAATATTCTCTTTAATCGACACTGAGGTTTTAACTGGAGTACTTGTCCAGCTTTGGATGTGATGGTTCCTGAAAAAGCGGAACAAAGAAAGAGTCTGCAGGAGAGTGAAATGAGTGGGAGATTTACAGATCACGATCCACAAGGAAAGGCTGAAACAAAGCACCATGCTAAGAGTCTTCAGGTTTCTAAAATCACTGCAACAATGAAGAAGGACATGTAACAAAGAGTTTGACAGGTAGCAATCTTAGATATTAGGAAAAAAAATGAAATTGCAAGGGATTAAAATATAGTACCTACAGATGTCATTCAGCATGCAGAAAAGCTTCAAGAGCTTTCCGTCAGGGAAGGACAAAGACATAAGTGATCTTGGACTGGGCAGAGTTGTATGTCGAGGCTCATACTCCATAGGTTCTCAGGAATCTTTCCATGCGTCATTGTATCAGTCTGTTATTGCAGAAGTTCTACAGCTACCTACAGGAATCAAACAGATTTTAGGCTACAGGAAAAATGGTGAAAATCGGAGAAACAGGAGGACTTAGGAGAAGGTGAACAAAAGGTGTTTTAAGCTGTGCAGCAGAAAGCATGTTCAACCAGGACAAATGATAAGTGCCCCAATTCTGCTCCAATAAGAACAAGTCTAGTGGCAGGTGTCCCTGCCCATGGCAGGAGGTTGGAACGGGGTGATCTTTAAGGTCCTTTCCAACACAAACCATTCTATCATTCTACAACCTCTTGCCCTAGATCCATTAACATGAAGAAAAATGTATTCCTTCTCTCTCTAGAGAAAATTTTTACATTTTTGAAGATTACTACCACTTTTCTCAAGACTTTCCATTTCTTTAGACTAAACAACCCCAATTCTTTCAGTCTTTCCTCTCAGATCATGTTTTCTGGGTCTCTGATCGTTCTTGAAGTTGAGACTGCGGTAGTACACGGTACTCTGAAAAAAGGAAACTGGACTCCTACAGAAAACTGGCCAGGAAGCCGGGTGACAGAGCGTTTGTTTGAAGAGGTTACTTGTGTGTGATGACCGTCTGCTTTGTTGTTTGAGGTTTTCTAATGCCAAAATACACGTCCTTTTTCATGCCGTGAAGATACCCCAGTGCACTGAGTAGGTAGGCATTGTACTCCTTGCTAGTAAAACATTTTGGATCTGAGGAAAACAGTTATTGTGGAAGGCAACTTATTTATGCCAATAATGGAAAATATATCCTTACCAAGATGGTATCTTTGGCATAAATTGATGTAAGTGGTATTTGCGATACCAGCATAATTTAAGCAGAAGTTTAAGTAATTTTTAGAAACATGAGCAAAATGCTGCATCACAAGTGCATTTCAGGGAATTATAATAGTTCCATAATTGCTTTCTAGTGCTGCATTCACTGTCTCTCGGAAAACAATGTACAATTGTAATATATACGGAGAAATGTCTGCAATTCAGCTAAAAATCAACAAAACTGAAAATAATCATGTGCATTTTAGAAGATGCTATGTTCTTTAGAAGCAGATAAATTAACTCACTCATTTCCATAATGAGATTCAAATATATATTAGAAGGATGTAACTTAATACTAAGAAACAGTGAAAACAGCTCGTGTTCTCTAGGAAGAAGACTCCCATCAAATGGTCACTGAGCAACAAGGACAAGCAACCTCTACCTTGAAGAGCCCTTCGGCTGCTTTCTTGTCCCCAAGCTGCAGAAAAATGTGGTAGCAAAAGGAGTCACCTCACAGTCACACCACAGCATACATGTGGGTATTAAAAGACACATTTGTGCATTCATGAACACATGATTTTTTTCATTCTGCATCTCCTGGACCACTGTACAACTTTTGAGCTGGTGGTGCAAAGCCCTATGAACCACCTGCCTCACAGAACAGGAGTGAACGGCCTAGAAAAGCAAGTGGCTTAAACCAGCCGTACTTCGAAGAACACAGTGAGGACTGGTAAGAGCTCTTCCTCTTTCAGAGCTCGCACGGGTGCAGAGCCAAATGCGAACTGCTGCTACCTCTTTGGTCTCTGAGTCCATCACAAAACATTCGTATCTTCTGGCGTTTGACAAGTCTCCATCTCCTAAATGGAGCCCAGATTTCAAGCACCCTGTACCTATTAATGGGAAAGTTTTACCTGGGCTGAGCAGTCATTCCTTTTAGAGACGTCACTCAAGGTGTTTATAAATAAAGGCAACACCTACAATGTGGGACCCCACGGTATGTGTCCTGACTACAATATCAAGATGAGACCAGAGACCCACGTTGGCACGCTGGTTTCCAAAGAAAGGAAATCTCGGCATGCCAGCCAGCAGGGAGCACCGCAAGGTCCCACAGGACCTGCGCACTGCGCAGGACCAGGACCGATGGCAGCACGTGCCTGTGGTCTACACTGAGCTACACCAACACCGCTGACGCTCCACAGAGAGCAGGCCACGAAATGACAGCTGAAGAAGGAAGGCTCCCTAGTCACCAGTAATCTCGTTCCTGATGTTGCCACTGCACAACTGAAAATACCAGTGACAGCTGGAGCTGCACCACCAGGTCCTCATCGCAAACAGCTCTGACATTGCCTTAACCTTCAAATCAGGACTGGACGAGGCAGTGGTTTGCTGGATCCTCTCCAACGATTGCTTCACTAATTCTCCTATTAAACCAAGGCAACTTACTCATAGGATAAACACCCAGATGACCAAGTCATGTACAGCAGTCACTATTATTTACAGCAGCCCACTGTAAAGCCTCTCCATCACCCACAACGCTCAAAATTTCTGAACCATTTTTATTCTGAATTTCTTAGAAAAGCCTAATATTGTGTTTGAACCCCATAAATACCAGTAATATCTGCTCTATTGCTACAGATTTTACACTGGGGCTGTTTAGGCTATCCACTGATAAGCAGCAAAACAAAATTCCTAAACGGTACTAAAATTAAATCTTCGAGAAAAAACTTGCATGGACGATCAGCAAAAAGGTCTGTTCCCAGACAGAGAGGTCCACCACAGGACCTCTCAAATGCTTCATCAAAGGTTCTAGAGCCAAATACGTCACTGTGAACAACCTGGAAGCTGTAGTGCGAACCAGGACTGACACGGATCGGCCGAGAACGTGGTGATACAACCCACTGATAAAACACAGCCATGCTGTACTGATTTACAGAGTGCACTTTGTAGCTCTTCTCATCTCCACCGAATTTGCTTCACTTTAAAAAATACTGTAACAAAAAAGGATTTTTAAATATTTTCCACTGTCTGAATCTGAAAGCCTGGGAGGGGCTTTGAGGAACCATCCCAGATGACAGAGCTGGACAAAACACCGACAAGGAACACTGGGTAGAGGAACGTCGTTCCCCCCCGTGTGGGTCTGCGCTGACACAGTGGACGCGGGGCGTGCACTCTCCTGATATTTGCATTGCTCTATACTTATCTATACTTATATCCAAGCGTGAAAAGATTTATGACGAAAAACGCGGCTACATACGTAGTTCACCTTAGCACCTGCTTATCACATAAAAAGCCTGAAGGCTACCTTCAGAAACCTAAAAGTGATACAAAATCCGCCTGTTGCTTTTTGTGTCTTCCTCCACATTCGGGGTTCACTGCCCTGCCCCTACAACTACAACCACAGGAACCCCCTTTCTTCCACCACACGCCGGGGACGGGGCCTTGGTCTCACACAAAGCCCCGCCGGCCAGGGCCGAGCAGCCGCGGAGGGGCCGAGCAGCCGCGGAGGGGCCGAGCAGCCGCGGAGGGGCCGCACGGGCAGCCGCGGAGGGGCCGCACGGGCAGCCGCGGAGGGGCCGCACGGGCAGCCGCGGAGGGGCCGCACGGGCTGCCGCTCGGCCCGGCCGCACCGCCAGGCCCGGAACACAAACAAACACAACGCGCTGCCGGGGGTGGAGCAAAGCGGCACCCACCATTTTGGGAGCCGGGGGGTGCCCAGCGCCCCGCAAGCGGCGGCAGCCGGACGGGTCCCCCCTGCCCCGCTTCGCCTGGTTCTGCCGGGGGGCGGGCAGGGCTCCCCCCGCCGCGGGGCCGGGGCCGGGCCGGGCCTGGCGGCTGCTAACCTGGCCCGGCGGGGAGGAGTGAGAGGAGGAGCCAGGGCGGCCTGTGCGACAAAGCCCAGTGCGCAGGGAGCTGGTGACCAGGAAGCAGAACAGCGCCGGGGCTGCCGGACCCCAGCGGAGCTCGCTGCCCCACGCCGCCGCCCCCCCGGGGGGTGGGAGGCCGGTCCTGCCGCCTCCCCGCGCTCGGGGGCCGGGGCGGCTGCGGAGCGCAGCGGGAGGCGGCGGCGCTGCTGCTAAGCCGCTTAGGGCCGGGGCTGGCATGAGCCGCTCCGGCGGGGCGGCTGCGGGCTGCGCGCTGCGGCGGGGAGGCTGAGGGCGCGGAGCCGCCGGCGGTGCGGGCTGGCGGCCCGTCCCTGAGGAGGCGGAGGGGGAGCCCCCGCTCCCCGGGGAGAAGATGGGGAACTGCCTCAAGTCCCCCACCTCGGATGACATCTCGCTGCTCCACGAGTCCCAGTCAGACAGAGCCAGCTACGGGGACGGGGCTGAGCCGGATCAGGAGCCGCCGCCGCCATATCAGGTAGGCGAGGGGGCGGGGAGCGGAGGCTGGACGGGGCCGGAGGGAGCGGGGCGGGCAGCGGGAGGCGGCGGGGCCCGGGGGAAGGGGGTGAGGAGGGGCGCGGGGCAGCCGCCGCGCTGCCCTCCCTGAGGGCCGGGCCGGGGCCGCCGCTGTCCGCCCGCCCCCCTGCCACTCCTGCGCTGGCCGGCCGCCCGAACCTCTCCCTTTCCGCTCCCGCGTACCGGGGGCAGCCGCTTTGTCTCCTCCAGTCCGGCGGCTCGGGCCTCTCGGCAGACGGGAGGCGAGGGAGCGGCGGGCGGGCCGGGGCCGCGTCCTTTGTTGCGTGCCCGCGGTGACATCACCGGCGGGCGCCGCTCGGGGGGCGCTCGGGGCCGGGGCCGCGGGCCCTGCGCGGGCTTTGTCCGGGCGCCGTCGCTGCCGTGTGTTCAGCGGCCTCTGATCCCACAGCAAGTAACTTCCCCAGCGCCGCGGATCCTGTTTCCCTCGGTCGTGTGTGGCACCGGCGGGAAGCGTTGCCCATTGTTGGGGGCTTTTGTGTCTCTGAGAGAGTCTGATAATTTACCTCTTGATGGCAAATCAGGAGGGGAAAAAAGAAGAAAAGAGGCCGAGTGTTTTCTGTTATCCTTTCCTCTCGGCGGAGGATAATGTTGGTGTAGCGGTGACGGCGTTGGTGTGGGCGGCTGAGGGACGCTGAACTTGGGGTTGCACTCCTCTGGTCCTTGTCATCTCCCTCTCCATATATAGAAATGTATATTGCCCTAAGCAAGCCCTCCATAGAAAACGGTTGTACAGCACTAAAAAATGAAAAAAAAATCCAGAGGCATAACCGCACGTTTTATTGAAGTTTATGAAGTATTTCCCTGTCTAAGATAATAGGATATGTTCCAGAGAAATCTACAGAAGTGACAGCTGAGACACAAATTGTGGAGGGGGACTTGGGAGCTCTCTGTTTTCTGGAATGGGAGTCACTCAGTAGTTGCAGACCTTGACGTATAATTAACAAAATTGCAGGAAGTATTTAACTGGGCAGACGTGTAATCTGCAAAAGCGTTTGCGCGTTCAGGAATCACAGCCCTGACGGGGAGCCCCATAAGTGTTGCAGGGAAACCCAGAGCTCGCAGCCCTTGCCGGTGCGGTGAAGCAGCACTGGTGTTGCTTGGCAGTGCGTCGCTGCTTGTTTTGTTTGGGTGCAAAAGAAGCTTAATAATAGAATAAATTTCCTGACGTGAGGACTTTTTTTTCTGATTTCAAAATGGTGTCTGCTGGAGTCCAGTAAATAGAAAGTGCTTGGTGGCAGAATAGTTTTTTTAAAGGTTGTGTTGTTCTAAATTAAGCCTGAATTGTCCATGTGGTTTAGGAATGCACTGTATTTTTGTCAAATCAACATATAAAGTTTGACTGTACATGCTATTTTTTTGCACTTGCATCTGTGATTTCTAGGAAGATTTGTGGAAGCTTTTTTGTTTTTCCCTTTGCCCTTCGAAAACAACCTGTTAGCCCTTGCAAGGGTCGTGGATCAAGTGTACACCTCGTGCACACCCGCTTGTGTAGATAAGTGCTCTTCCTCTGTTGCTGTTTTACTGTATTTTTTTCTTGATGAAGATCTTGCTCACAAATGTGGATGGTTGACTGAGAACACAGTAGACGGTAAAATAAATGAACTTGCAGATGTCTGCTATTGAGTAAGTGTATTCATAGCAAAACTTTCTTCATTTGAATAAAGCTGTTTAGCATCAGGTGATGTGCCCACAAACGCTTGAGTGTCCCGAAAGCCCCTCCACCGATCCTACCAGTTCCCAAATCAGCACCTTAAGGTAGCGTTTCATGTCTTGCATGGTCAAAATTCAAACCTACTCTTTCCACAGGTTTTGAACCACAGGGGTTTGTGATTTAAAAAGGCCTTACCTACAGTATTGTACAGCATTTCATGCACCCCGGAGGTCAAGGGGATTTGTAATTTTCAGTGGTTTTAGGTTTAGAAGATGCACAAGCCAGACTCTAAAGGTGAAGAGTTAATTCTTTATGCTCCATTATTGCTGTTGTGCTAGTGATAGGTCACTCATTTTAACTTTCAGGTGGCAGCTTGGATTCAGTGTTACAAATGGCAGTTTAGGAGTTTTGTCCCTGCGTGGGATACTTACTTCTTTGACAGTGTCTTCACCAGAACTAGGTTGTGTTTTAGAACACGTAGACCTGAGGAAGGAAAGCAAGAAAGAGGATAAGATGAATTTGAAGGCTAGCTGGTGGCAACTAGAAGTGTGTGCAAGAAATTGAGAGATGGCCAGTTTAAAATCTAGCTACTGAAATTTCAGCTGTAAAATGCGCATATTTTGGAAGAGACTAAAATCTGGCATGTTTAGAACATCTGGCATGTTTGCTTGTCTTGGGTTTGCAGCAATGATATGTCCACTTCCTAAACAGATCTTGCAAGGTATGCAAATTAGGAGAAGGGAGCAGTTGTAGAAAATGACTCCTATGTCTCTTGTAAAACACTTCTATATTATTTTGACATTTTACATACCTTTTTTTTTTTTTGTGTTCTGCTAGGATTGTGTCATGGGCATCCATATGGGAATGTTGTGAAACCGTGATCTTCTTTGTTTAGCTATTTACTTCTAACTGCAAAATGTGCCCCAAGTATTGCAGGTCAGATGTATGGATGGGTGCTGTCGGACTGGCTGTGTGAAATTCCTGCTGCCCGCAGTGGGGCTGGAGGTGCGCTGGGCGGTGTGGGCGCGTGGAGCAGCGGGGAGCGGAACTGCCGTTCGGAAGCTCCGCACAGACCTGTCTCGGCTCCCAGGTTCGGTGGGAGAATGTGGTATAAGCGACAGCAGAAAGGCTCCAGGGAGGAAACTTCTCTTTAAACAGGCATCTGAGTTAGTGAGAACGTGGTCCATTAAAACATCAGCCGTTTTTCAGTGCATCAAGCTTAATGGCTAACATGGGAAATAATTAAAGCACACCAAGAAGGGATGAGGGGGCGGGGGAGGAAATTATTTCAATAGTGGACCAACATTTTCCTGGACAGACACTAATTTTGGATGCCTCTGGTTTAGAACCCAGAAATTACAACTGTTTTTCGAAGTGCTAAGCACATGCAACTCCATTTTTATCCAGTGAATCTGTGATAAGGAAAGAGTTAGCTTTGGTGCTGTTTTTTTCAAGTACTTAAAATTGAGTATACTTTCAAATCTGTTTCTTTTTCTGTGTGTGACTTCTTTGCCGTAGGCAATATGCCTTCTTTTTTTTTTCCAAACGAGTTCACTGTGTTTTCCAGTTTCTCTTACTTCTAGTAGTTCTTCTCAAAGACTTCATTTTGCAGAACAGATGTGCCCCTTTTCCTAATTCTTGTCTCCTGTTTCTGTTCTTAAATAGTTCCTAGATACTTGCAGGAAATAATTTGCTGGCTTATTAAATTGGAATTTTATTCAGCAAAGTACATAATACTTTACATCTTTTCTCCATGAGTTTCTAAAGAGTACTACTGTGGACAAAACAAATTGCAGTCTTCCAAGAGAGATGTAGCATTTGCTAATTAGCTAAAAGCATGAGAAACAAGTGCAGGTTCTTGGTATTGATACTGAACTCATGAAAGCACATGTGAAATGTTGACGTAGCAGGTGGACTAATCAAGTATTTTGCCTCCTTACCCGAAGAGATCCAGAGCGTGCTCCGACACTCAGTTCCACCTTGTGTTGTCCTGCAGGCCCGGATAAAATACTTCAATAGATCTAGTGGATTTGTTTTTTTTAAGGATTAATTTAAAACCTTTTGACCTGGACACTCCTTTGATTAGGCCGTAGCCACAAAATGTGATGAGAGATCACAAACATGAGCTTAAGCCAATGTCATGCTCTCATAATCTTTCAAAAGCTGTTGGGGACAGCAGGTTTTGAAAGCACAATTTAGGATGTCTCGTGGCTTCTCTTAAACTGAGGTTGCTACAACAGCCTCCTTGGGCCTGCTGTGTAACCTGAGCATCACCTGTACACGTTGCACCTTTGTCCCTGTCCGTCTGTCCTGCTGTGCTGCTTTACAGCTGTCCCCAGTTCAGGGAGGTGGCACAGCAGCCCATGGCGACGGTGCCCAAGGTGCCAAGGCGCTCTCCAGGATCCCCCCAGCCGTCCATACAGCCCTGGAACGTTTCGAAAACTTTCTTGGAATAGTCCTGTCCGTTTCTGTGTGAAACTTACCCCTGTGGATGTGTGTGTTGGACGTATTTTGCTCAACGGAGAAACAAAGCCTTTACTATGCTCTCCTCGTGACTTAACTAAGATATTACATTGGTGTTCTGATGCTGTCTTCTCAAATGCATGGTAATTAAGATCATTAAAAGCTGCAAACCAAATTAATTCTGTTGTAGGAGTTGCACCTGTTTATACAAACATCTGTACAAAATTCTCTTGGGCTGCAAATAAGGTCGTTTATCATCTGTGATTGTGTGCATTGTACAAGAAGGAAGATTATGGTAGTATAACGTTATAATTTGACATTGAGTGGTTGCGCAAAGCTAGAACTGTTGGAACAGTGTATGAGGAGGAAAGATGTGATGGGAAAACATGGCATACAGAAAGCGAACTGTGAAAAAAGCAAACCAACTAGTAAGTTTACTTTCATGTAAGAGAAAGGAGTATATTTGAAAATTGCATATGCCGGTCTTGCCCTTTTCTCTGCTTGTCCTCCACATCTCGGTGATGGTGTGTATGAATTACGGTTGCGTTTGTGGATTTGAACGGAAATACTGCTCCAGTCCACGACTCCTCGTTCCAGCGGAACCTTCAGAGGGTTTCAAGCAGGAGCGCGCTGGCCTGGTGCTGCTGGTGCCGCCTGGCAGTGCCTGGGCCGGAGGCCGGCTTTGGCGGGAGAGGTGACGGAGGAGCTCAGGTGGAGGGCTTGCTGCGTGGACGACAGGTGGTAGAGTAAGCCAGTGATGTTTCATGTTTACATCTTTTTTCAAGAATATGGTTGTTAAGCTACCTGATAACTGGTTCTCAAAAATGAGCAAGGGATAGAATAGTACTCTGAAACAGTGTCTCGAACTGTGAAAGACCAAGCACTAAGTGCTTTAAGTCATTCCTGATAAATCGTTGCCATACGCTTTAGATGGCTGCATTCAGAAAATCTGTAAGCCCTCCATGACTTACGGTGCGGTTCTGGGAAATTATTTGTATGAGCAAAGCATTTTTTTTTCAATCTATGTAGGGTTATAGTGTTCATCTGTCCAGACAGTAATGAGATAGGTGTACTATGAGCTTCATGGAAATAGCATCCAAGGTTATTTGGCTGCTGAGCGATATGCCGTGACAATTCTTACTTCTTCCACATCTGAAGAACTCGAGGTGTCTGGAGGATTTTGTTGCTGGTAGCCGGTGCTAGATGGAAAGTTTCCTGGGGGTGCGAAGTCTAATTTCCTTTCTAGATAACAGCTAGGGACAAAGGTGCACTGTATTTCTTGTCTCAGTGCACGCTGGTGTCGGGGTGGCCTACCAGGCTGCCTGGTTTGGGCTGTTTTCCATTTTGCTTGTGCAAAAAGCTGGGGTGGCAGTGGTGGAAGAGAGGAAGCAAGGCAAACCTGAAAATGAAGGATACCAGATGGTATCACGGAGTTGGGTAACCTTAATCCTGAAAATACTCATTCACAAACTGGTTTTAATGAATATTTTAATGAACATTGGCTGCATATTGTAATTTTTTGCCTGCTTAAAATAGATTTTTAACTCCAATTGGTTATAAATATGCATTAGACACGGCTAGAGGAAATGGCAAGTGTAAGCTGATGTTGGAGTTCTCTGTGTTATCGTCTTTCTATTATGGAAATTAGAGCCGGTCTCTAGACTCAGTGTTGTTGAATTACTGTTGGTAAAGATCTGTTCCTAGCCATTTTGTCCAGAAGGTTTTTCAAAAGTAATTTTGAAGAGAGTAAGATATGTTTATAATCACATTTGACAGAGTATTGCTTACTGTTTTACATGGATTTCTGTAAGGAATGTGTTAAGTTGGATCAAGATGCTGTGCAAGGTGTTCCCCCTGTCCGCCTGTGTCCCTGTTGACCACTTCAACAACAACGCTTGGTTTAATGAACACTTCTGCAGACCCTGGTAATGGTTGTGGTTAAACTGTTTGCAGAATGTAAGGTCAAGAAACTAAAAATAACGTGTTGCTTGCTTGTGACAGACTGGTGTCTTCCAGTCTTTGTGCTTGTCCTTCTTCTTGCCTTCTCATAGACACAGAGAGAAACGTATTTGTATTTTGAAGAGGTAATGGTCTGTGGCATAGACTAAAGCAAATCAGCTGTGACTTTTCTGTGAGCTAATGAGACAGTTCCTAAGAGACCAAAGAGTTACAAAATGAGCAGGTTTTTAGGGATGTCGTGGCTCAGTTAGAATAAAACCTCTCCAGGGTAAAAAGCGGAAGATGCACCATTCTTGACTCTAAAAGGCAAAGCAAGCTCCAGTCTTGATTTAGACCACAGGAAAAATTTGCTCTGGCATTGTGAGGGGCTCGGAAATGAAGATGTGTCTGGGTCCTGCAGGCAGGGTGTGTTTTTGTGGAAGGCGCTGTCCCTGTTCTGCCAGCCTCTTGGGCTGGCTGTCCCAGCAGAGCTGGGCTGCACGTCAGCTTCTTGCTGCGGAAAACTGCACCATGGACTTCAACAAAGCAAACACCCCAAACCCCCACCTCAACAGGCCCACGGCTAAACAAAACAACATCCACCGGAAAGATGTCTCCAGCAGTCCTAGCATGAGCCCTCATCGGTCTGGGTTCAGTCTTTCGTTTAGTTTGTAACTTGTAACTGATCTGTGCTTTAGTTTCCTCACTGTAAAATGAGAAGTAAAAGAGTAATAAAGTTTATCTTCAGTGCAGGCGTGCTTAGTAATTTAATTGGTGTTTGTAAAGTGTTCCATGATAATTTGATTTTAATAAAATAATATTCCTCCATTATAAAATGAACCTCTGCAGGAATTTAGGACAAACCTGCTGCTGTGGAGAGGGAACTTTTATCAGAAGCTCTGTTTAAGGCAGTATATAAATCTCCTAAAAATCTGTTTTGGAATCTGATAGTTCAGTGTTTGTTTGGCTGCCCGTGTTCCAGATGCTTGATTAGTAGGAACAAAGAGGCCGTGGCGATGGTAATAAGAAATCTTGCCTAATCAAGACGATGAATCTTCGTTATACTGGGAGACCATGCATTCTTTCAGGCAAGCCAACCCAAACAAGAAATATCTCTCTCCCCAAAATCTAGGACCACTGTGTGTTTGGGAAGCTCTTATGTTTCCCGTATGTACCACTGGTTCATTCCCGTGATCACCAGCTGTTGCTGGCCGTACATCTGGACTTCAGAACCACAGAAGATAAACTAGTTTTATGTTTTCAAGAGATAATGATCTGTGGAACGGACTAAAGCAAATCAATCGTGACTTTCCTATGAACTAATGAAACAGTTTCTCAGAGACCAAACAGCTATCGAGAGTGGTTGTTCTATTTACCGGGAATCTGCCGGCTGCTCTGTTTCTCATCAGTGAAGAAGACAGTCAGGTTGCTGGTGGTGTAAAGGCTGCTGGGCCATGGTCCACGTGCGGTGACAGGGACGAACAGCAGATGTGTGCAGCGACTGGAGGAGGAGGTAAAAGAACCGTCCTTTCCACCGCAGTTGTGTCAGCCAAATCGCAACCAGCTGGTTCATCACATCGGGCATTTCTGCTGATCCACCAGAATGCTTACGCACGCTCTCCGCTTCACACACGTGTGCACACACATACCAGCGTATCGAAGGCTGCGCTGATTTTGCGGTGTTCTGCTCCTGCCTCTGTTTTTAGCCACTGGTTGAGTTTAGGGATGATAAAGACCTGAGGTGCCTGCGGGAGGCCTGAAACTGTGGGAGGAATGAGAGAAACTGTGACTCAGGAAATTCAGTTCCTCCCGTAGCCCCAGCATGCAGCAATGACTGTGCTGAGTATTATGCCTGCAACAGAGAAACCTGTTTCCCTTAATTGTCTGTTTTTGGACGGTGGAGAGGCCTCTGTGTCCCCTCATCTGCTTTTTCCCCAGTCAGAGTAATTGGTATTTCTAGAGGCACAGTTTCAGAAGCAGTCCTTGTGTGTGGTTCACTGAACTCCAAGGCCAAGTGCCCGTGCAGGGTCAGCCTCATCCTCAGGCAAGTCTCAGCTGGCTGACAATGCCGAGTTTTCCAGAGCTGGGGATTGTAGCTAGCCTACGTGCCATTGGAGTCTGGAGTGCTAAGGGAGCTCCTAGGAGCATCAAGGAAGTGCCTGGTTTGTGACTAATAATATTTAATGAAGCCACATGAATATCTAGTGGTAAGCAAAAAATCATCTGGTGTTGGTTTGGACAAAGGCAGTGAAGCTGCACCATATATTGCCAGTTTCTAAACTTTGTCATGGCATAACTGCTTTTAAAAGGAAAAGTTGGACTAGAATATAACCAAGAAATCTACATATAACTATAGATAGATTTATATCTATAGGTATGTATACTTGGAGAGTAGTTCTGTAGAGGCTGTAAGATTTCCCCATAGTCCTCACCAGTATCCCTCTGTGTGGCTCTCTGGATGATTTGTATACAAGCTCCAGCCAGAAGGAAATGGACCAATACTTATCTGACTTTATTCCCAGAAGGTGCATCTTGGTAGTGAGGGGTACAAACCTCTGATGACTCAGTGTGTGAACGTTGCGGAATTGGATGAGGCTGGGTGCTCTTGCCCTTTCTGTTTCAGAGCTGTGGCAGACTTATCTAAGAGATCAAAGTGCATCAGATTTCATTATTTCAGTATCTATGGGCCAGTATAATGCATGACTACTCTGGGGTGATGCCTGTGTCCGACTTCTATTCATCATTGTAATTAAACCCAGATACAGGGTTTGTTCTGTGCACTGAACGTTAATCACAGCATTTTATTAACACAGTTGTCCAAATCTGTAATTCAGGCATAGTATAATTTTGCAGTATAGGTTAAGACCAGTATTTACTTTGCCTGAATAAATTAGTTTTATTTAAAGTTCAGAAAGAGAAGTGATTGCTCTCAGGTTTTGAGCAAACAGGTGCAAGCATTGCTCAACTACGGACGCACCAAACTGCTAAACTGGTTTGGTCTGTACTGTTGCTTAACAAAAAGCGGGTAAATGCTGTATTCAGTGGGAACTATATAAAAGGCTCAGATTAGCAAACTAATGCTCTAAATTAAATTTTAGTTAAGACATTTAAATGAATATTTTAACACCCATAGACTCTATTTGATGCTCTATAATAGTACTCGCTTAATTGCCATTGCCAGTTTCTGATGTTTTGGGATTTCTCTTGGTTCTTTGTAGTTTAGGTATTATGGTTTGCATTGCAGTTGCATCCACGTACCTTCAGCCTAGCTCATGAAATACGACCAAGTCGCTGCCGCAGTCTCTGCTTCACAGAGCTCTGTAGAGTTATGTCTGTGTATTTGGAAACCTCGAGGCAGTTGCAGATCGCCCCACGGGGAGTGGCATCCTTAAAAGTATATTGCCCTTCTTGGAAGGAAACAATATAACTTTTAAAATCCGAGCAAAAATACTTGATTTAACTGTTAATTCTTTTCTAGGTGAATGTTTTTCTCCTCTGGGTTCCTGGGTCTCTGATGTTGTATGGGCTGTTTTTACAGTGCTCACAAGAACTAATAAAGTCCCTCCTGTACTCACTAAATTTGGAATACAGGTCCACACCCCTACTTGAAAATGTTTAGGGCTCTGCAAGCCAGACACTGGTAAGCAGCACCATGTAGGCAGTGTTGCTCTAAGGTCTGTCCTGAGCCAGGGGCGCTGCTCTGCCTGCCCTGATGGGGCGCAGCTCCTTCGCTAACGGCATCAACGGCTGAACTTCAATTCTTAGAAATTCCAGAGAGCTTAAGTCGTATTTATTTTATTGTGTGGCTAAACTTACCGAAGAGTGCCCATTTCTTCTGTAAATGTAGCGGGTTTCGTCATTTACAGTAGATGGAGTCAGGAATTCAGAGACGCAATGGTTAATGACTAATTATTTTTCTTTTAAAAAATCCTTTAGGAAAGAAAAAACACTATCCACACAATTTCATGCTCCAAGCAATCTTTGCTTTCCTCTACAAACTCTATTCTTGTTCAATGAGTAACTTTTTTTCCCTGCCTCCCAGATGAAGCAAGATGACCCAGATTTAGAGCTTTCTGGGGAAAAGTTCACCTTATATATAGCTTCTCCTGAAGTGTCTTTATATAGCTGTCACCTACTCTAAGCTGATGAAGTGAGGAGAAAAGAGCTATAGTTTTAGGCTGAGGTGGAAAAGGAGTGTGTTTTATCTTTCATTTTTCTTTTGGGGTCTCGTAAACGCATCTTTCGCACATGCCAGTGGATTCCAGTGGGGTGAAGTCCAGACTTGCAGCTGCAGCATACAGAACTTCATGTCTCTGTGTCTCCTCGATGTGCTGCAGCTGAAGAATGACCAGCTGCCTCTTGGTTTTTGGGTGAACTGGATCGTGCCTTCGTGCGGGCAGGAGTTTCTCAGTGGACTCTGCACATGGTATCCTGCCATCAACGTGTTCTTCGGCCTGCTCGGGGCACGCAGATGGAGATTCCTCCAAGCCGCACTGCTGGTGTGGTGGGCTTTTATTGGATACCAAAAACTGGGAAAATGGTAGTAACGAATATGTAACAGATGCTACCAAACAGGCTGTCAGTATTGAGAGACGAGGCAAAGGTTTCCACCTCAGGGTGACACGTCCAAGGGTGAGGAGCGCTGTAGGCTGAGGGAAGTTTGTTCCTTTGTCCGTGTAAGGTGTCCTGGTGTGGTTGGGTTTTGTTTTTTAAGTACAGGGGAGTTTATCTGAGTCAGTGCATCAGCAGCTTGAGCTGTTGGGGCTTCCGCAGCCTTTCTGGGCAGAGAAGGGAACTTTCTGTGTCCCTAAAGAAAGTGCCGCTGCCCAAGGACACCACATACTCCTGTCCTGGGGCCTTCAGCACAGCAGGGACGGGTGCCTGGGGAGCCCATCGGTGCTCATGTGTTGTGTGTACACCTCTGGCACACGGGGCAACCAGCATCTGCGTCTGTTTGACTTGATTTGGGGCAGGATTCTGCTCCAGCACTTACAAATCGTGGCTTTGACAGACGCTGCTTGGGAGTGAAGGCAGCCAAGGCCGAAGGAGGGGCTCAGGGGCTCTCTGTGTTCAGTGGACCGCAGGCTGAAACCAGGTGAAAATGTTGTATACCTCGTGATGTGCGCTGTGTGCCTCCGTGTTTCTGGTGCAAGGAGGTCTGGCCTAACCATCCGCTGCTGCCAGAAGGGATTGCTTTGCTTTTCCCTGCTGTTCTCTGCTTGCAGCCGTGTGCTCCGCAGTCGCTTCCTGTGGCTTTGGTGCTTATGTGATCCCTTGGTGAGTCAGCTCGTACCCTTCAAGTGTCTGAAATGGGTTCTCTTGCTCTCATTTTCCTCCTGTCAGATTAGTGGACTGAACTGACTTCCTGGTGGAGAGTGGATTTATCTGCACTCTGCCATCGGTATATCGCCTTTTACTTTGTAACCTCTCTGGAAAGGTCTAGAGGTGTCAGGTGTTAGATGTGTGCCATTACCACCAAGTATTATGGGAGTTTTGGCTTCATGTTGCAATTAAGGATATACTTGGACTTAATGGCATATTAGAGCATGCACAGAATGAATATGTGGTGCTGGTGTGGGCAGTGAGTGTATTTGGGAATGGTCTGTACATGAAATGCAGTCTGAAGGTGTCATTTCTAACTTCAGTGGGGTGGTGATTTCAGCTGGAGGGATTTGCTGCTTCAGGACACATCTCTGGTGTAGTTAAAGCCTCAGTTCTGCTTTTCTGATGTCTTAGTTTAAAGAAACAAACCAAACACAACAAAACATAAGAAAGTATCGGTCTGTCTACCACAACCGCCATTGAAGATGCTTGGATGCTTTTCCTCACTATTTTCTACTTTTAAAGAAGCTTCAGTTCGTGAGTGTATTTGGTATGTACGGGTGAGGACTTTGGGAGCCTGTTGACGGTGCGCAGCAGCCTGTGACATCGCTGGGGACACCGCTGGCTGCTGCAGCGCCCTTCGGCCTCGGCCCTCGCACAGGCCTTCCCGTGACGGCTCCCTGGATGGTTTCCAAAGCCCGGATGCACTCGGCAAGCCTTGTCACCGCCCTTAGACTTTGATTACCTTTGTGTCTATGTGTGTGAGGACTGCCGGCATATGTGGCTTTTGATGAAACAACCTCCCTGTTGTCTGAAATGTTTAGAGTTAAGAAATTATGCAGGTAAGTGTGCAAGAGCAGAAGCTGAGCTGGCCACCTCAATTTGTCTGTCCTGTTTTATGTGTTGTGGCTCCTCATTCTAGTCTGGTGTCCCTCAGGTGAGGCCACTAGTTTTATGTTGAAGCCAGACTGAGGGACAAAACCCCGTTTCAGTAAATGAACTTGAGAGGCAAATCTTGCCACTTCTTCGCTCATCTGCTTATGCAGCGTTACCAACTTATGTCATTTCTGTGGCGATTTTTTTCGGTGCCTTTCTGTTTAGTTTTCTGAATTCAGAACCAGTAATGCTGAATGTGAGCAGTAAGTACCACCTGTAAAGATGGATCTCATGAATTAAGTTGGGTCAGGTGTAATTTTTGGCTTGGAGACCTAAAAGCCACGGGAGATGGGGCTGCTGGGGCAGAGACCCCGGCCAGTCACGGGTCGGGTGGACGGCCCAGCGCGTTGCCAGGGCTGCGGGACGCTGAAGCGCCGTAGAAATCACTTTCTGAATGAGACTGCTGCTGCCACAAACGTTTCCTTGATTTATTTGACAAAATATGCTGGCCAGGTTTCAGTTTGAACACAGTAACGCGTTTCAGCCAGACAGAAATTACAATCTAAATTAGACCAATAGCTGTTGCCCTTTCTCCCTTAAAAAGACTTAGGTGACACATCAAACTGAAATAAGATACATATTTTTTTAAATCCTAGACGCAGAATGGTTACTCTGTTCCAGCAATAAAGTGGCTGTGTATCAACACAGAGTGCAGTAATCCCACATATACTTGTTCACCCAAATCGTTGCCAGTGGTGAGGCTGCCCAGTGCTACACGGGCAATACCAGTGGGTTTGTAAAGCCAGAGACTTCAGAATGTGCTAAAACTTCCAGCTAGCGTATGGTCAGTGGAATAAGCTTTATAAAGGTCTGTTTTTTTCAGCCCTGCCTTCACTCCTGCTTCTACCCATAGATTGTGCCATAGGAAACAGGGTTTGGCCGAGAACCTTTGTGCTTCTGCCGTAGGTGTTTTCCACCAGTGGGCTATTGAAAACGCAGCAGAGGTCAAACCAGAACTGCTAATGGAAAATTATTTTGTTCAAAAATGTATTGCCTTGTTCCTAAAGCTTTTGTTTTGTTAGTGTCCTAAACTTCCAGGTGGACATGACAGTGTCTGCAGGCATTTGTAATTGCCTCAACAAAACGAGGCTCAGAGTTAATGAGCGTTATCTTCTGTATGACAGGCTTTATTGCTAGTTACACTGCATCATAGATTACAATAATTTGGATAACAGCCCTGTTTGGTACAGTGTTGGAAGTTGCATATTAACAAGTGTGTGAACCGGACTGTTTTCTGGTGCCTGTCAACAGGGGATGTATGGATAGTTACACATCTGCTCAGTGAAGTCATTTTCTGCAGGTAGTGGCTGAATTTTGAAGGATGCTGGTCAGGCTTCGCCCTCACAGCTCCTACAGGGAACCTCTCTTCATCAAATCTAGATTGTTTATGGCAAACTCGCACCTGTTATTCTTGTACCAAACAGATCTGTACTTGTTTTCGTGATGTTTACTCTCTTGATTTATTTAGACATCAGTCCTGTATCTCTGTCAGCCTTTGTTTTTCTAGGCTAATGCTTCTATTTTTGTTTTGTTTGTTAGTGGATATGATATTCAAGCAACTTGGTTTTCCTGAAAAACAAAATCTGTCTCATCCATAGTCAGTGAAACTAAGACAAAACAAAAGCAGAAAGGAAAAAAAATTAAAGTGGAGAAAATTTTAAGTGATTGAGGGATCATTGGCTGACTGCTCAGCATCTTGCGGTGAATTTTGTCATGGTGACTGATGATGGAAGTCACAGGCAGTATTTCCTTCAGGTCTGCACACCGTGCACCTTCCCGTGCGTTATGCCCTCTCATCGGGTAAACCATTCCGGACTGTGCTGAAGCCTTCAGCAGGAACGCCGCGTTACGTGAAGTGACACAAAAAACAATCAGGACCAGGCGTGTACGTTCTTTCAAGGATAATTTCTGTACAAAATTTCAGTGGAACAAAGACATTTTCTTTAACCCGGTCTGCCAGTCTGAAATGTCTCTGTAGGGTCCTTGGCAGGTGGCTTTTAGCAGATTTAACTCGACGAACATTGGCGTTACTTTTGCCAAATTCATGGAGAAGCTATGCCCAGCCCTTTTCTGCCCCCAAGGAAGCATCTAGACGTGCCCGTCTCCCAACACAGCCAGTTTATTTCTGCTGCTACTGTCTGATTCAAAACAACAATTGAAAGAGCAAAAAATTGTTTGCTGCGGTAGTTTCTGTTAGTGCCTTCACTGCCAGGGAGATCCATCCGTAGGAAAGGAGGTATCCCAGATAAAGCCGGGCATGCAGGCTCATCGTGTTGCCTTGCCTGTGTATTTCCGAGGTGACTCAGCAAGGCCCTCGGCGTCCCGCGGGAAGCAGCGCCCTGGCCTGGCTCCTCCGGAGGCGGGGCCAGCTGGCCCGGAGCCCCCGCGCCGCAGGAGCAGCACCACGTGCGGAGCTGCGCCCCGCCTCTCGGGGCACCTGAGGGGCGGCGTTTTGGGGACCATGCGGGAGCCGGCGGGTCTAGAGAGATAACTGGAATTTTTCTGTAGTAACCGAGCGCTGATATTTCTGCTTATGGAGCTAAAATCTGAGCAACAAGCTGCTTTTTCTCTTCGGGTTTATCCAGCTATTAGTTACCTCTAGTTGCACCCTAATGAGTCCCAAGGTAACAAGGTGTATTCTAGGCGAAGTATCACCAATTAAACATAAGAAACTCCCAGGGTTTTCTTGATAGCTGTTTTGTTGTGGCTGTGTATTCTTTTTTTGACATGATAACATACTGAATACCTCCAAATTTACTGCCTCAACGGTCGGTTTTACTCCATTCCGGTGCTTTTTCTTGAGTGCGGTTTATCGGTGTGTGTGTAAACTGTCAAAAATTATTTTTAGTGGTCATGTGGGTTGTAGAAGGACGTGGTTATTACACCCTAAACGTTAATGCAACAGAATACGATAAATAGAAGTATTTCTTTATATCTTCATAAAGCCTGAAGGAGTGTCGGTAGCATAATGTTAATAGCATCAGACTCCAATTTCTGACTCTGAGGGGCATCGAAAGTAGCACGTTCCTCACCTCTGGTAGAGTTATGCTTCAGTGCAGGGCCTGAACAGTTTCCTTGTACCTATATGACTAAAGCGGAGTATTTCAAAGTCACAGGTAATGTTCAGGGGAAATGGGTGCTTTTAAATTTGCACAGACGAGCTTTATTATTTCCATGTGATCTTCTCCAGCCCTGACCTGCACCCTCTCTATCGCTACGGTGGGTGTTTGGGGTTTCTGGTGCGCTTCACGCAGCGTGAAAGGTCCCTCGTTGCCCATGGATGAGCCGAGGCTGGAGCTTGCCCGGCTTTGCAGCTGCTCTCCTACGTCCGCGTCAGCGTGAAACGGGCCTTTGTCTTCCAGCCAGTCAGTCCATATTCGCAAAAATGAGCTCTCTGTTTTCATCTCCTTCCTCTCAGACAGTTTTCTGTTCTGAGATTTTTTTGTAGCAGCCTGAGCCTTAATTCAGGCAAGTACTTAAGTAGGTGCTCAAGTGCTGCGTCCCTGGCAGTGTTTGGAATTCCGGGGTAGCGGTGGGGACATTTGTAGATCTCACTGTCTGATACTTGCAGCAATGCGTTGTGGACATCTGAAGTTTTCCTTCAGAAAGCCAGTTTCAGTGTAAACAAAGCTCTGGGCACCTTCCATGAGAGCGGGTGTAAGCAGGGGAAGGGCCTGACCAGACAGAGGCGTTTCTCCGTCTGCGGGGGCTGAACGAGGTGAGGCTGCGGCGGCTGCTCCCCGTGCCCCTTCGCGGAGCTTGGGCCTGCTGCAGCGCGCCCTTCAGCACACCTGCTCCGACAGCACCTGTGCCGAACCAGCACCGCAGTCGCGGTGTAAAGCCAGCACAGGCGGCATCTAAGAAGGGTATTTAAAAGAACTGAAAGAAAAAACACATGAACCCCCCCAACACAAAAAACCCTGAAAATGCTGATAGACAAGTGGTTGCTTATACAGCGAGTGATGGACGTCGTACCCTATTAATATGTGAAGCTGAATGTTTGTGGCTTGTCCTGGTTGCACCAGCAACTGGCTGCAGTAAAATGAATGTGTGTTTTCTGGTGGCAGATTAAAGAAATAACCAGATGCTCACTGAACTGCCTCTATGCATTTAAAACTTTAAAATAAGTAGGAAAAACACATTCTGGAAATATTTTGCTTGTATAACCAACTCCTGTGAGAGCTATTTATGATTTTCCTACCTGTTCTTGGCACAGGCCTCTTTTCTGTTAGGCGAGGTTTGACAGTTGCATGAGGTCACACTTGGATTTGTGCCCTGTGAGCTGAAAACGCAGAGTCACTGCTCGCGAGGACAAGACTTAGCTGGAAAACACAGAAGCCTTGCCCTTGCGTTCACTGCTAATACTGCAGCGAAAAGTGGAGCTGTGTCAAGCTTTAGCGTGCCTTAATATTCATAGTCCATTCCTTGCTTTTAGATACAGCGCTGCTTTGAAAAAACCAACAAACCAACTGATTTAATAGTAATGGTTTAATGCCTGAGACATTCCTTTAAGATTAATAAATGACTGGCTGAGATGAGCCGATAGCCTGAATAGGTGCCTCTGGCTGTTTACAGCTGCTGCTCATAGACTCAGAGTTGAAATAATTAATGTTATTATCAAATGACACTAAACAAACAGCCGAATTGCATTTTGTGTGTGTTCATCCTCGCTGAAGTGGTGGATGGCAGTGAGTGTGCCACTGGGACAGGTGACCACGTCCCCACGACGTTACCCTGCAGCCCCTTGTGTACAGCCCAGCAGGGCAGGGCTGTCAGTGCCCCTGGATTTGAACACCATTGCCAGCTTCAGAACGTGGAAGAAGTCATAGAAATCCCGCATCGCTTGCCCTGGCGGAAGGAGGGAGCTGTTGGCTGGGGGGATGGTGGGGACATCCTCGCCAAGCCCAGGGACTCCAGCTACGTTTGGGGTGCCCTGGTGTATGGTGACTGTATGTGAGGCTTCGTCTGTCTGTGGCTTTCTGGCAGGCTGATGCAGAAACATTCTTTAAAAAGCTGTGGTTAAGCCGCTGCAAGCTGCAGCGTGATTATATCCTTTGGTTGGCCTCGAAGCCTCCTGGCTGCCTGTGCACAGTCGGGTCCCCTCCCCTGCTGTGCTGCCCAGGCTGAGCCTGCAACTCACAGACCTGGATTTCAGGGACATCCACCGTGTTAGAAATTCAGATGATGCGAAGAAAATGAAAAAGCCTGTGGATTCGAGTGTACCACCAAACTGCCGAGGCACGGCAGCCTCCTCTGGTGCAAGTGTTCCTAACCGGGGTGGTTTCGTTAAAAAGGCAATTAAAATATTTCTAATTGAGGACAAAGTTACGATCAAGTGAAGTATAATGCAGATCGCTGGGTTTTGACACAAGCCCTGCTGTCGTGGGCTGCTTCGCTGGCACGGGCTCACAGCAGGTGCCCGCACCACCACTCTCTCTGCATCAGGTTTTACACAGACCCAGCTCGTCACCAGCCCCATCTGCTTTGGAAGCTCCTCTGCAACAGGACGTGGACTGTTAGCACTTTTCTCCCCCAAGTCACTCATCCTTAGTAGAGCGATGTGTTTTCTCTCCTCTCCGTGGCGTGGCGAGGCTTGCACCGTGTGAGTCCCGCTCTGCTGAGCCCCTGTTCGCTGCGAGGCCTCATGGAAAGTTCTTCATCAGGTTTCTGCTTGGTGTACCTTGCCCCGGGGGATTACCTGCTCCCTGCTCGAGGTTTGCAGAAGCCCTCGCCTGTGTATTTTGGTTGGGTAACAGACTATCTCGATAAAAAGAAATACTCTGTCCACTTGCAAGCCTCTTTTTTGTGGTGTGTTCTTACAACTGGGCAGCTACAGAAAAGTATTTTGTGTTGTCAGGTAGGACAGTACGTGGGGGCAGATGATCTTGGATCGCTTCTGTTGATCTGCCTGTTTGCTTTCGTTACCTGTTTCTTCTTATCTGAGGCTAAATTGACACCTCCCAGGAGACCATATGCTCCCAGAAGACTGTACATGGGGTTGATGTTCTCATTCTAATTGGGCTGTTCTGTCTATTTAAGCCCTATTTTAGGAGCGTGGTGTATGAGGTACTTGCATTCAATAGGATGGTTTTGGGTGGGTGTTGAAACTTGTTTTAGACAAGGCTGTTGAGTTGTGTTTTGGATGGCCCTCTTTGTCCAGGGAGGGTGGAGGGTGCTTGCCCTGCCTTTTCATGATAACACCAAGATAACACCTTACTCTGAGCCTAGAGATGAGGTCACTTCATTTCGCTGACCCTTTGATATGCTACTTACTCTATACTTCTTCTAAAATACATTCCTAGTTCTGCATCGTATTTCTCTGCTATGTGTTACTGTATTGTTATTAGTTCAAACTAGCACATTTAAATATACGTATATACACATCTTCTGTTTACACACAGAAGTGCAGCCTGTACTTATACTTCAGCAGTCCTCCCCTGATGGATTGCTTGTGTCTTTGCCTTTTGTGCATTTGCATGCTTACTCCCTGTTTTGGCCCTTTCTCCCCAGCCTGTCCTCTTGGCTAATTAGGGCTGATTTCTGTAGTTTGGCTACCTTGTTCCTGAAGTACTGGGAAGGGCTGTTTTTTACAATTGTTCTTAGAATTGCCTTGAAACTGACTTAATTCCTGCCAAAAGATACATTTTAGCGCTCTCGCTATATTTTAAGTGTTTGGAGTCAGGGTTTCCTGGCTGAAGTCTCTGGCTGGGGTGCTTCTCCGTTTTCCTCTGGGCCGCCTGTTCGCAGCTCTCCCCGTGTCCGTAGCGATTGCACAGTGCACGGTAACGGCTCGTTTGCTTGTCGTGAGGCCCAGAGCGTGTCTGCTCAGCGTCCTCGCAGCCGGTGGCGAGAGCCCGGCCAGGGCAGCGGCAGGACCCGTGCCTCACGGAGACCGGCTGGACTGGACAGGCTGGGGGCAGCTGCACCCTAAACCCCGGATTCCCCCGCATGGCACCCTGAGGTGAGCAGGGCCTGCGTGGGCTCAGCTCAGCTCCGCTGAGCCTGTGGGCTCAGCGGGGAGTTCAGGACATAACATGTGCCCTGACTAGCTCCCGGTGCGTTACATTGCCTGTCTGAAGCCACCTATATATATGCCTACACTCTCCATCAGGCGCCTGCCTGTCCAGTAATCCATATCAAGGCCTTCATGTAAGGGACTTGCACCGACTTGTCCAAGCGTGCGATGCTTTGGGGGTTTGGGCCAAGCTTGTATCTCAGGAGGCAGAAGCACCTGTGAGCTTAAGCTCTTTTGTTTGCTGCGCCCTGAGGTGAGTCAAAGCCTCCGATGAGTGGTTTGGGTGTCTGGGACCTGTCACACGTGTTTGAGATCAGGGGACGAGCGGGACAGGTGTGAACAAGCCTGCGTGTGTGAACAAGGCTGTTTGCTGCGCTGCCGGCGGGACCCGGTGCAGCGAGAGTCCGGGCTGCCTGCAGACTGACCCACGATGATCAATACTCGTATTTTTAGCTGCTATCCCTTTGATTTATACTACAAACAAGTTACACTGATGGATGTTTACCCTTTCCAGAAAGTTACTATGTATCTGAAGGAAGTGTGAAGGATTCTCCTATTTCTGCGTGGACTGTTAGCGTTCTGTCAGCTTTTCCATCCTTAGCTCCCGAGTGCTTCCCCCGCCTCTTGTGCTTGGATGCAGCCGCTGAAGAACGTGTTAACTGGGTTCGTGGATTTGTTTGCTTGGGGTGTTGTTTATTTTTGCCTCCTGCTAGCCAGCAGTTCCGCAGCAGTCAGTGGATGGGACAAGTAGGTTCCCTCTGTACCTTTCAGCAGAGATTTATTTATTTTCAGCACCTCCTGCTACAGGACCACTTTCTTCTTCCCAGAACATCAGGGACTTTATTTGTTGTTAAATCTGCTCCTCGTTCCTCCAGCAGCCGTCTTGCTTGAACCGTAAGTGCTGTGTTTGACATAGCACTATAATAGCAGTCTGCGCGTGCCAGGCGTAAGAGGGGGTTTCTGCAAGACAACCACTTGGCGAAAGTAGGAGAGAACATGCACCAATAATGCAGATGTTGTGGTGGCGTGTGGGGTAGGATGACCCGCACGCGTGGGCTGTTTTTCTGCCACCAGCTGCAGAAACGACTGCGAGATTTTCCCCTTACCCAGCTGATTTGCTTTGTGGTCCTTGGGCTGTACCAGTCTAGGGAGGCTGCGTTTTGTGCCTGAGTGTCCTTAATTTAACATTTAGGGGCAACTGTTCTTACCTGGCTTTGCTCACTGCAGCAACTTGGTATAAAAGCATGAAGTTTTCTACATTGTTTATGAATATTTTCCATTCCTATGTACAAAACAATACTATTTAAAAGAATATGCTAGGAGCTGTAGTAAGAGAACTTCGTTATCTCTCAGAAATTGTGGCCTGATGCTGTCAGTGGGTCTGTCTGGAGACATGGAGTCAGTTCTCTGGTGAGCAGTTTGATGGTCTGGGATGCGTTGGTGTCTGTGTTACCCACTTTACTGAAGCAATTCACACCCTGATGTTTGGTGGGACCACTGGAGAGAGGAACAAAGACAGGTAAAACCAACACGAAGCTGCTGAACGAGAGTTCAGTTGGTGGAACCGTACCCAAGGATATGGCCCCTGAGTCAGAGAAACCTGCTGTGCAGCCTGGGAATGTAAAGACTGTCTGGATGTGTCAGGAGATTGCGCTTCCAGGGATTAATTACTGCTTTTTAATTACTGCTTTTCCCCTACAACTGCTTCTTGCTAATCTTTTTGTATTTAGGTTCGCATTGATGTTAATTAAATTTCAGAGCAGGTGAGTCCAGAGTGGCAGGTGACTGTCACCATCGGGTACGGCTGGGTTTGCGCTGGCCAAGCAGCACAGGGCACCGTCAACTCTTTATCTTGGCGGTGGGCAGCCAGTTTGGTTTTGTGTGACAGCACGGGTAAGAAGCCTGAAAACAAAGTCCCTTTCTCCAGCAGCCCTTGTCACCATCCCGGAAAGCAGCAGGCGGGACGTGTTGGGTTGGTGCCTCCCCTCCCTCTGCTCCAGCCCTATTTTCAGTGGCAAAGCTGAGCTCAGGGGCCAGGTGATGTCTGAAGTGTCGGCAGCCCGAACTTGCTTTCTTTCATGGTTGCTCATGTTTTCTAACCCTCCTTAGGGAGGAGTCCTGAGAAACGCAAGGACTTGGAACTCTCTTTCGAAGGTGAGCGTATATTTAGCAGCGTGGTGCAATTATTTTGAAACACGTTATTATTTATTGGGAGAGAACTACTTGGATTTTCATCTTTCTCACATAAGGGGAATCAGTCTTTGTTTGGCAGGCTTGAAAACTTGGTAAAGGATGAGTTGGTTTTGCTTAATGTGGTGTTAACGTACTGTTTAATTTCTTTTCTGACTGCGTGGCTGTAAGTGAAGAGTGTCTGCTGGACCGACCTGTGCTTTGGATTCCAGCCTGTGCCAGAACGGCTCCCTTTGTGTGTCCAGGTCTGTCCGACCTGCTGGTCTGTCCCACCTGGTTGTCTGTCCCGGGTGTCTCCTCCAAGCAGGAGAGGTGAGAGGAGGGGATTTTTCTTACAAAAGATCTGTCACAGTTATTTATACTGACCGGCCACCTGGAATCAGAAATATAAAAGATTAGGTAACGATTTCATTACATGATGTTTTATAGCAACTGGTACTTAGCTTTCTAAACGAACTGTTCTGTATGGCAGAAAAAGGGTTTTATAGTTGGCAGGCTGCTCATAATCTAAGGATTATTAAAGTAAGCTGTAGTTGTCATATAATGCACATTTATAATGGTGAGTGGTTTTACATTAATACGTCTTGGGGGAGGATATTATTTCGGAATGTGCATTCACATACCGATGGAGCTGGAGTCTTTCCATCCCGATCAGAATGGTGTTCACAGAAAGGGCCTCCGGACTGTCATCCCAGCAGGTTCCTTATGAGTAATAAAGTAGCAAAAAGAGAACATTTCATAACATTCAGTGGGGATTTTGAGGAGAAAAAAAGGCAAGGCATTCTGACAACACATTTCAATAAGGACATTTTCATACCGAAGGGATTTCAAAAAGAGCTGTGGCAATGGCTGGCGAAATTCAAATGGAACTTTTCTATCTGCATTAATTAATTAGGCACTGACCACAAGGACTGTAAGCGGGATACCTACCGGTATTTAAAAAATCTAAAAAAGACTTAGGATAAATGTAGCAAGGAAGACGTGTCTCTGTGCTGCTGGACCGAATTACCATATGTGCTGGTGATCCGGTGTTAAACATCCCAGGGTGAGACACATGGAGCACTGGATTAGATGGAGAAAATACAGCGGTGGGAAGCGAGCAAGGCGGTCAGGGTGGAAGGCGGGTGGCTGTGGGCAGATCTCGGGGACAGCGGCGCAGCTTTAACCTCTGCAGCTATTAGATACTGTGAATTATTCATCTCACCTTTGACCTTCCTGAAAGGAGAATTTGTGCATGCTGGTGCAATTATTAAAAACAACAAACAAACAAAAGCCCTGATAACATACTGCTGCTGTGTGGCATAGGGGGATCTTAATCTTTATCCAGGGATTAAGAGTTTCTGATCTACTGCTGACCTGTTTTCAGAGTGTTACAAATTCACTGCATTTGCAAAACAAGGTGGAAATGCTGTAAAACCAGAGAAAGGCAGATTTACAGCAGCATAAGTGACCAAGGTAAGTTGTATTGATGAGAAACCTCTGTAGGCCAGAACGTGCGCGGAGTGTGCGCGCAGGATCCGTGCCCGGGCCCTTGGAGCCGCGCGGGAAAGCGTCCGTTCCCATGGCGCGCGGCGGGCTGCGGACCCGCAGCGCCTGTCCTCCTCCCGGGAGAGGAGCCGGGCAGACCCGACCTGCCCTGCCGCGTGCTGCAGGCCCAAGTGACGCTGCTCCCTGCGGGCTGAGTACCGTTAGGAGGGAGCGACTGCTGTGCGCAGCCAGCACGAGTTTCCTTGGCTTTCATCACCTACTTTGGGAGCAAGAAGAGAGTTGTGTATCTCCAGGACTGGCCATCTCAGATGTTTCATCATTACTAAATTCATAGGTGAAAAAATAATTCATTAAAGCAAATTAAGTGCCAGAAAGTGATTTTTATTTCATGGCCTGACACTGTTATGTGTTTTTTTTTTATTACTTGTTTTGGCCTTTTTAAGTTAACATGAAATTTCTTCTTAATTTGTAGTGCCTGACATCTTTATCAAATAATAAATAACACAGGCTTTGGCTAGAAGGTCAGTATTTTGTAATTTTGTCCGCAAAACCCTTTCCATGGTAGATAACAGAAAAGTGAGACACGAGCAATAAATTCATGCTTCTCTTTGGAGTAAAATAATAATTATTTGGGTAATACCATCTTTTAATATAAATGTCCATGTAAGGGGGCCTCTAGCTACAAACGTAAGTTGACTGAAGTCTTGAATCCTCATGTCGTTACCCTTGACTATCCAAGCTGGAGCAGGCGGGACCGTGTGTGTCGATAAACACAGTAACAGTCACTGCGGGGGCTTTGCGGCGGGTGACGGGGCTGGGCTCTGCCCTTACAGGCGGCTTCAAGTTGGTGTCGGGTGAGCTCAGCTTCCAAAAGCGCTTCAGAGATGTGCTGGAGGAGAAAGTGGGGGATGCAGCTGCTGGTGTGGGGCCAGATGGGTGGGTGCTGGGGGCCACCGGGGGCTAAGGGAGCCTGGGGCAGCTGGTGGGTCCAGCTGAGGGAGCACTTTGTGCAGTCTGCTCCATCCCTTGCTGTGACCCCTCTGGGGATGCTGGACGTTGCTTTCTCAGACTGTCAGACCAGCCTGGGCTCTTGTATTCTCATGAATAAATAGTTTAAAATATTTTCAGAATCATACAAACATGCCTTTTTAATCTGTTGTGGGGAGAGGACTGGTTTGAAAAGGCCATTGTCGGTGTACCCCGTAATTTAAATCTCTGCAAGGCGTGCAGCTGCGTTCTTCCATTTTCCTGGTATGTTTGTAGCCGGTTTCTGGGGTGCTCTGGCTTTTCATAGTAATTGCAGTTTGAGGTTGAAGTGCCACCAGGCAGTGTGTTAAGGACCCGCGTCCCATTGAGGGTATTGAGTCGTCACCCGTTTTTATGTATGGCAGTGCAACTTAACGCATTTTTCGCAACGTCATGGCAGCCGTCGCCAACCCCCGGTTTTTTGGATTCACAAATACAAAGCTGTCATGGTGAAAGACGGCACCATTTTCACCCAGGGTTACTCATCCGACAGGAGAGTCTTGTCCAGTATGTGAAACTGTAGAAGCCCCCAGCTGGCAGCGATAAATCCGTGCCGTGACCGGGCACGTCAGGCACGTCGCGCAGGGCGCTGGCCCGAGTGTTCCCGTGCAGTGCTGGCGGGCGGAAAGCATTTGTGTGTCTGGGGTGGGAAGGGGGCCCGGGGTCCTTCAGGTCCCCATGTTCTCAAGGTCTCCTTGGGGAAGGTGGTGCCCATGGAAGGGGCTCTGCCGTGATGCAAAAAGGGGTTAAAAGTTGTGTTAATTTACTGCCTAAAACCTAACCGAAGCAGTCCTTGGTTGGTCAGCGTGACTGAGTTCTTGTTTCAGAATTGCCCAAATGTGGCAGTTCGAGCTCCCAAGAGATCACTTCACTGTAGTGTCCTTTTGCTATGTAATTTCTGCTGAGCTGACCCGTTTGCTGCTGCTCTGCTATAGGCATTCGCTGCCAGTTGTCACTACTAGGTTCAGATGTTCTGAGAGTTTATTGGATCTTTCTTCCCCCTCCTGTTTTTTCCTTTCCTTGTGTTTCTGCATGATCACGTGCAGTCATGGTTTTGCCAGGTGGAGCTGTACTAAATCCATCCCCTCCTCCTGCCCATGCCTGTGCTTAGTTACATTGCTCCTCTTTTACCAGGAGGGGAAGGAGGATGCATCACCTCTCTCCAAATAGTGTTCTCTCTGTCTTTGTAATAAGTGAAGGAGTACTGTCTTCTGCTGTGGATTTAATAATCTGTCCAAAGAAGAAGAGCAACGCTCGGGGGGGAGAAGTTACGGATAGTTTGTGGTGTTAAGTTCTTGAAACAAAAGCAGGACGGGGCTCTGCCTGGAGCCGCTGTGTTCAGTGCAGAGCGGCTGCAGCACTTGGGATGAGTAAAAAAGGTTTATAGTGTTGGTACCCAAGGTTGCAAAGCCCCCTCGTGAATGCTGTTGTATCTGACGGGTCATCCCTAGCTTCAGCTGGTGCTGTACAAACTATGATTAGGGAATACTTTATATGTTTTAGACCATTAAAAGGCAGCTGATCAAGAAGAAATCTCTCCTTCTCTGAATTACAGTTTAGTCAGGAAATTGATGAAACTTACAGAACCACTGGCATTTTGTCTCTTGAACCTGCTCATAATTCCTCCGAGCTCTGCTGGGCAATCAGAGGGGAAAGTCCTCGGGTAGCGAAATTAAGAGGAGACTTTGAATTTTTCCCTACAGCTGAATTGTGAGTGGTAGGCACTGTATTAAAAGAATTGCCAGGCAGACTTGTATCTTTTTATTAGCATTTCTGTATTTGTGATGAGCATGTTCTGTAAGCGAGTTCTGCTGCTGGGCACTGCTGCGTGCTCCGCGGGCCGCTGTCTCCCGTCTGTCTGCCCGCCTGCTGTGCTCCCTAGCCGTGGAAGAGGAATTTCTTCATCAGGTTTACAGTCACGGCATTACCTGTGTTAAACCCTGTACCTGGACTTCGCCAGGTGTTGGTGGTAGTTGAATGCAGCACTAGAGCATCGCCAAAGGTCACGAGGGAGCAGGAGGGGGGAAGGCTGTTCCTGCTGCCATAGGGACCTGCGGATGCCCACAGCAGTCGCTGCTCTGTCAGGACAGACATTTCGGAAGGTGGTGGCTCTGTCCTGGACAGTAAAGGCCGATATTGTCACCATACCGGTGACGAGTGGCGGTTTGGCGACGGGTCCCTTGTGCCGTGTGCTGCCTCGGCGCACGCGCTCTGCAGGCTGCTGGTTCCGCAGCAGCGTCCTCTGAAGCAGCAGCTCCTGCGTTTTTTCAGACAGATGAGCCGATGCTGTTGTGTCGCTGATACACCAGGTTTATTTTCAGAACACAGCTACAGGTTGAATCTTTTTCTGCTGTTTAAGAAGTGCCACTGAAATGGGCCTATTACAAGAAACTGTCTCCCTGTTAACAGTCGATTCATGGGTACCGGCTAATACCGTCCTAATAGTATCTCCTGTTCAAAATTGGTATTCACGGCCAAAAAAGTGCTTGGAAAGCAAGTAAAATAAGTACCATGTTAATACAAATGTTAGTGAGAATATCTAAAGTTTGTTAGTATTGAGAATAAGTTTCTGAGAACATGGCAGAGGAAGGACTGTGTCATACCTCCATGGTGCATGTTACTTGTTTGGGAAATACGTACTTTAAACGTACAGCAATTGAAATCCAGCTTGGGAGAACTTGTGAAATTATATTAATATATGAGAACAAATGTAGAACTTGGATTACTTACTTAAGCTTTTCCTTCTATTGTCCAGGTGACACTTCTTAAACACACAAGAATTAAATCCACAGTTCTGATTGGAGCTTGTGTGGCCCAGAACAGTTCACATAAATTTTAATTATTACAGAAACAAAAAAGCCCTTCCTCTCTAAAACTCCTAAGAATAGGTGCTGTCCTCATCTCTGCAAAGGATTCTTCCTAAACGTAGAAGAAAAAAATCTGCTTTTTGTTGCAAATACTGGGGTCTCGTCCTTGGCCACTGTGGTGTTCAGTGCAGTGCTTCAGCAGTTCCCCAGGTGCCTGCTGGACATGTAGTTCCTGTATGAATGATTCCCGGAGCTCGAAAGATCTTGCCGCTCCTTGCTCAGGATTCCGGCCTCGATTCTGTATCCCATTCATTCTCAGTACAGTTATAGCCCCAAAATTGCAAAGTAGGAGTGGGAGATCCTACACGTGTGGGACTAAGAGCAAAAGTTAGACCCACTGTGTGTACTGTAACGGAAGTGTTTTGTTTTAGGAGCAGGTCCCCGTTCCTGTGTATCACCCCACGCCCAGCCAGACGCGGCTGGCGACGCAGCTGACCGAGGAGGAGCAGATCCGGATAGCGCAGCGCATCGGCCTCATCCAGCACCTCCCCAAAGGCGTCTACGACCCCGGGCGAGACGGCTCTGAGAAGAAGATCAGAGAGTAAGGGACAGGAGCCTGACTGGGCTGATGTGGCTGTCGCTTCGGTTTATGGGATTGCCCAGGGAAACCCGCTCTTGTCCTCCTGGTTTTGCCTGATCTGCAGGGCCTGTAATCTAACGTAGCTTTCTCAAAAAAATGACCTTTATCCTCACTTGTTCTCCTGTTACAGGTGAAACTTACCTTTCCCAACCCATGTCATTCATGCCCTCATAGTGTGTTTTGATCTCCCCCCCTTTATTCGCTCTTCACAGAGCGAATGAAATGATTTCACGTTACTGCCTCACCTTTATGGCTCCCTGTTACCGCTTCTGGCCGCGCGCTCCGGGCTGCGCTGCCGTGCCTAGGGCAGGCTTGCTGCCCTCGCTGCCGCCGTAACCGCAGGCACGTACTGCAAAGGGAACGCCGGAACAACAGAACCTAGTGCTTGGTGGAGTGAGCACGGGCAGAGCAGACACCTCCCACAGCACCTGCAGACAGTACAGTTTGCTTGTCTCACACATATCCAGGAGCAGACAGTTCATTACTTTCCATTTCCAGTGTGGTAACACCAGCTTAAATATTTGTATGGTGCCTTTTTTCTTATTCTTTTTATTTTTTCTTGTCCCCAGGTGTGTCATTTGTATGATGGACTTTGTTTACGGGGACCCTATCCGATTTCTGCCATGCATGCACATTTACCACCTGGACTGTATAGATGACTGGTTGATGAGATCCTTTACCTGTCCATCCTGCATGGAGCCGGTGGATGCAGCGCTGCTGTCCTCCTACGAGACTAACTGAGCCCGGGGGTCTCCACCGAACCTTCGACCATCCACGTCAATGGGTTTGATCCTTTTGTCATTCAGCCCAAAGAGCCAGGAATTAGGAATTAAGATCATGCACAAAGTACACATTTCCTAAGAAATAAAAAAAATATTCCTGAATGGCTGCAAATATTGGAAAAAACATAGTATTTTAGAGACTATAGAAAAAGTAGGTTGTTATTTTTAATGTAAAGCCTTGACCCACCATTGTCTTTTAATGTTTGTTCTTACACCCGTATATAGGAATTGTGTAAAGTGTTACGGCAACTGTAAATGTTTAAACTGCGTGTATCCGATTTTATTAGCAGCAAGGTAAGAGTATTTTTTTCCTAAATAAAGTAACCAGTTTTGTTCTGATTCTTTTCACAAGTCCTGGCATTTGGGTCAAGGCTTTATTGAAATCTACATTTTATAACACTGGCACAAAGAAATAGTTTTAAGCTTGTTTGCACAGTTCTTTTTTCTTTTTTTTCCATTGGAGATGGAATTCATTGCCTTAGGTCTTTTTAATAGTGTATTGTTATTGTTGGGCTGGCTCTATGCTTGAAAACCAGTTTATTTATAACCTGTTTAAAGTGCTATATTTTGTTTGCAGTTAGGAATACGCAGACTTCAAAGTGATCTCCTAGCTTGTAAGCAAACTGAGATGCATTATCCCTTTTCTACAAGTGATGTGGAATATGAAGATAGGAAACAAGCCCTATCGTGAAGTTGCGGCTTCATGGTTTTGTAGGCCTTAAACTTTGTCACAGGTTAAAAGTGGGCCAGATGGTCAATAAATAGTTAAGCTACCATGACTGAAGAAAAATACCCCAAAATTGGAACTAATGTACTGTTAGCACTGATCACTTACTCTACTTTTTTTCTCCCTAAAAATGGTTGTCTTGGATCCTAGCAAATGGATACGGCATCTCTCATTCCTGTAGTTCTTAGGTTACCAGAAGTTAAGAATAAACATACTGTATCTCAGTCTCCTGTATGGAATGTATCTGTTAAGCCCTGCTGGCTGACACACCAGTGCACCAGAGACGAAATCAGATATGAGGAAGATACATTTTGCTGTGCACATAAATGCAAAGTTTCTATAAACACAGCCTGTCAGAGGAGCGGGTGAGGGGCACACAGGGCTGCGCGAGCCAGCACGACACCGTTAAAAATGGCTGTAGCCAACAGTAAGTGCTGAGGGGACGGTCTGGCAGAGACTGTAGCTGTAGACACCTTTTTTCCACTTAGCTTGTTTTTTTTCTCCTCAATGCACCCTCCTTTGACTTTCATGTGACGCTGACACATGGGGAAGTCAAAATGAGATGGCAATCTCAAGGAAACCACAACAAATGGGGGAGCGTTCTTGATTGGTTTTCGCATATACCTGAGAACTTGACACAGCAAGTTGTGTTGAAAGATCCAAGTACTGTGAGACTCGGAGTATTGACAAGATCAAGTTGTGCATGTTACGGATAGTTTCTGAAGGGCTGTTCAGCAAAACGCAGAATCAGCATGTTGAGTGGTCTATTGCCCTGCAGCGGGCAGCAGCCCGCGCTCCCGGAGGAGCTGCAGTGCCGATTCACGGGAGCTGCCACACAGCCGTCCGGACGCAAAGTCCTGCTGAACGTGTACATACCTAATTACAAGGATCAACATCTGTGAAGAGAGACCTGAAGCTGTGCAATGTCACTGTTCTTTTCATCATTCCATATGTGTTCGTGCCCTCCTTTTCGTCTGTTTGTTTGGGGGTTTGGTTTCTTTTGTTTTGGTAAAATAATGTCCGCATTAAGTATCCATTTGTTAAAACTGGCAAATGAACAATTTGAAAAAACAGCATTGTCATTCATGTTGGTATTAGTCCTTATTTATTACGAGATTTAAGAAAGATGAAGTGACCAATTACTGAGCGGAATGCTTTTCTAGGCACTGTGTAGTTGAACTTCTATCACTGATTTACTTACCGGGCTAAGGGAAAAACATTACTTTTATTAAAATACTTGTTAAATAGCAAAAAGGTGTGAAGGGCTAAACCTAGAGGTGATTACACAAAAACATTCCAGAAAGTTCACATTTTAGATTAAAGACAAATGTGTAAATATAACAAATAAATCAAATGGTTTTTCAAGTTTCTAGGTGCAATGCTGTTCTGGATGATTTCTAATTCAAAAACATTCAATGCCAAATAATGTGTAACCTGAATTTTAGCAAGAGTTGTGAAACCAGATCTGTGTTTTAATCCCACCACCTGTAAGATGCAGAGAGTGTTTGCCTCCTGTCTCAGAGACGTCTAACACATCACTTACGGTTCAACCACGACAGTCCGCTCCAGCCCAGCCGTCTCCTCGCCCAGTCGGCTGCAGGGCTGGTTCCTGGTCAGCCGTAGCCCTTCTGAGCCAGGGCCAGGGGCTTGGGGGTGCACGGGCCCACGGCAAAACGTCTGCAAAGCAATCTGAAAAAATTGCTCTTTCAGTTACTGTGTGTAAGTTACCGAGTTTGTAGGTGCATCTTCAGTAATCAAAAAATATTGCTTTAAAGCGTTTTGTAGGCGCTGTGCGGTGGGATGAAAACGTGCAGCGAACAACGCTGTTTGTACATCAGAACCCTACCTGGCCAAACAACCCAGCCCCGGAAACAGACGAGGGAACATCAGGCTCAAGCCTCTGCCATTTCAGGTGACAACGCAAGAGCCAGCGCGTGTGCCAGTGACAGTCTGCCCAGCGCGTGTGCCAGTGACAGTCTGCCCAGCACGTGTGCCAGTGACGGTCTGCCCAGCGCGTGTGCCAGTGACAGTCTGCCCAGCGCGTGTGCCAGTGACGGTCCGGCCAGCGCGTGTGCCAGTGACGGTCCAGCACTAGTCCCTGGCAGGCACCGCGGCAGCTCCTGAGCGGGCTGCTGGCCCGGTCAGAGACGAGAGCTGCCACCGCCCAGGAGCATCGATCCACCGAGCCAGTACAGCAGGGACGTCGTCAGGTTACATCTGCAGATCAGAGATGGACTTTTGTCTCGTACAACAGAAGAAAAAAACCCCAACATTTTCACAAATCTGAGGCAGAAGAGATGCAACGACAAGTACTAAATACTCGACTTTGTAAGACCTTGATGCTTAAAAACTCTTGCATGCTACCAGAATTACCACTTCTGTCATTTTACATGTAAGGATGATAATCGTTATTACTTGTTGCTGTAGTTCATTATGTAAATCTGGGAGAAAATCACAACATTTGTACATAAACAGACACAAACCCCAGCAGTCACTTTGTGAGGAGCTGATGTTGTAGAATGGCTTTTAGGTTTTCAAAGTTCCTGCTGTCTCGCAGCTTCCGAGGGCTGAAAGCAATTACGTGTGTGGAAGGCTGACGGTTCTCTCTTTGCAGCACTAGAAATGTCTATTTCTGGGCTAAGGGATTATGAAATACCTGAATTTACTTAAGCAGTGCCAGGACTCCAGTGTTTCCCGTCCTTGCGCAATCGTAGTGAAGAGGAAGATTCTTCTGGGTCAGACAGACAGTCAAACAACAACATGGCTGAAACCAAACAAGGCCTCTCATCACCTAATCCTGGATTAAAATGGATTTGGAAACAAAGTGGATGGTAGTTGATTACAAATACAGTTTACTACAAACACCGCATTTTTACTAAAAACATACAAACTAGTTGATAACATATAAAACAACATGAATAAAAATATGTTCAGAAGAACCCTTCTTATTACCCATGATAAAAATTAGCTTCCAGGATTAACATTTCCTTTTATATGGCATTTAACTTTGAAGAATATAATTTATGCTAACCATCCTTTGCAGATTTGCATTTAAACCTGTTCTGCGATAAGAGTTTGGGGCTTCGATAAAAAGAACAGTCCAAACATACCCTGCAAAACCATCCTTTGAAGCAGAAGAAATACCTGTATTTGCACGCTAGCAACTGATCTCTTACAACATCCACTCTGCACAGATACTCCGCTCAGTAAAAGCTGTGGAGAGGAATCGATAAAATATTGGTGAAAATATCCGCACCTTTTTCTGGCAGCACAAAGGTGGCATGTACTTAACTCAGCACAACGCGACCAACCGTACTACAAACGAAAACCCCCAAACCTCCATCCTCTCAGTTGAAAAGTAGAAACAAAACCTCCATAAACGTATTGTTGGCAGCACCAACCCCTAGAAAATGTTGTCTTTATGTTAAATAAGGCATTTCAACAACAAATGCACAGAAGGGTGCGTGTCCAAGTGCTCCATGTGCCATGGCTGGGCACACCAGGCCTTGCCCTTGCTCACTAGAGGCTCTTTTGCCAGGGTTCTCACTGCAGACAGACAGACAAACCGCCACCTTTCAGCATCTTCCCCTGCCCCGCCGGCCCGTGAGCGGTAGCGGCCTCTCTCATCAAAAGTCCCTGCTGGGTCAGCAGACAGAGGGACAAGGCTGAAAGTCAGGGGAGAAAGATGAATCGCCCCAAACCTGAGCTCCGTGGGCCGGCCGGAGCCGTCCAGGCGCCGTCCAGGCGCCGTCCCGCTGAGGCGCAGCTCTGCACGCCCGTGGGAACCGACGCCCTTCCACTCTCCAGCCTGAAACGCTTTCTGGCGGGGGTTCCAGATTGCCGTTTGTTCTGGGGTGTCTCCTTGCAGAACACACCGCCCGCTCCTTTGTGCCGCACAGCAAACCGACAGCAGAGGGCCCGCACCTCCGGCCTTCTCCTCAGCCCCCGTCTCAAAGGGTGTCAAAGCGTCTTCTAAAAAGATCTTTTTTTTTAAGAGTTGAATTTAATAGTTTAAACACTCTTGATAACTTTTCAAAAAGCTTTGGCAACAGAGCCTGCTACTGGTATGTGCATGAATATACATACACGGACTTTCTGCGTATATCTAGATATACTTTTATATATGTGTATGTGTGCGACAGATCACACACTTTCAACATCCAGAGACGCATGACAAAGGCACTCGGATGAGATTCCTGCTGTTCCTCAGAAACACCAAGAATTATGTGCGTCAGTGATGAGCCCAGCATCACCCCACAGAACCCTGACTATCCACAAGCCCTAAGAACGAAAGCCAAAGCACATTTCCCACAACGACAACAATCAGCCATTGGAATAATCTCCCCAGGGAAGTGGATTCCTCAGCACTGGACACGTTTAAGGTTCAGCTGGACAGGACATCTTGTCTAGACAGGGCTCGTGCCAGGAAAGGTTGGACCAGATGATCCTTGAGATCCCTTCCAACCTGCTATGGTGATCCTACGACTGAAATACCAAAACTGTAACTGGCCCTGCTGGTTGCTTCTGAAAAAAACCCTGTGCAGCTGCCCAGCAGAGGCGGAGTAACCTTAGCAGAGCTGACGGCTGGGAACTGTACCCCATGAAGGTGACACTGAACATGACCCACGTACTGTACCTTCTAGAGCTAAACAGCATCGCTTCACCTCCCTAAAGTGAATTACTGAACTCTGTTGGAGCTGAAGTTCCTACTCTGCATCTTTGGACAGCAGGAGCAGGAGCCAACCTTCAGGCATCTCCCAGCACCACCAGGAAAAGCAGCACGTTCACCCACAGAACACGCGCTCATCCCGGGACCGCGCCTGACACCAGTTCCAAACACGGCCCCCGGGGCTCCAGCGCGGCAGACTCGTCCTGCACACGCGGCCCGCACACGCGCACACACACGTCCCGCACACGCGCACACATCCCACACATGCGCACACATGTCCTGCACACACGCCCCGCACACACACGTCCCGCACACACGTCCCGCACACACGTCCCGCACACACGTCCCGCACACGTGCACACACACGTCCTGCACACACACACAAACGTCCCGCACACGCGCATACATGTCCCGCACTCACACGCGCACACACGCGCACACACACGTCCCGCACACACACACGTCCCACACACACACGCATGTCCCGCACACACACGCATGTCCCGCACACACACGCATGTCCCGCACACACACGCATGTCCCGCACACACACGTCCCGCACACACACGCACACACACGTCCCGCACACACACGCATCCCGCACACACACGCATCCCGCACACGCGCACACACACGTCCTGCACACACACGTCCCGCACACACATGCGCACACACGTCCCGCACACACACGCACACACACGTCCCGCACACACACGTCCCGCACACACACGTCCCGCACACACACGTCCCGCACACACACGCATCCCGCACACGCGCACACACACGTCCCGCACACGCGCACACACGCGTCCCGCACGGCTCTGGCACGAAGGACGCGGCCCCTCAGCACCGCCTGCGAAAGGAGCAGCCACAGGTGAAAACCAGCCCGGCTACGGCAGCTTCTGCTCCCGCATTTCTCACCACATTGAACTGCTGCTACAGGGTCTGACTAACAGGAGATAAACAGCTGTTTTCTTTTCTGACATGAAGCAGCCCATAAAGAGCGCGGTGGGGTGGGGAGGGGGCTGTGACTGCTGTTTTGTGTTCTCCCGGTAAAGCAGCCGAGAGAAAGCAAGTAGGGTTCACTGCAATACATCGTTCTAAATAAGCGTTTTGCCTACGTTTAGCCAGCAATGGAAGTAAGCAAGCCCGGAGAATTAAAAAAGCCCAGACAAAAATGGAAGCCAGCCCTGTCCTACAAAAGCATGGCTGAATTTGGAGCAAACACCGTACAGAACTTTACCACAGGGCAAGGCAGGTATTTATTAGCTCTGCTGCTGTTCATCAACCCTGGAGACAGGGATATGCTGGGCATGCGTTTAAAAGAAACTATCTGCATTTATATTTTTTTAAACACGTAAAGCAAACCTAGATAGCATCTTCAGAAATATTTCACGATGACAAATCATTCAATTAAAAAACTTGCCAATGCACACTTTGCATCTAATCCATCACAAAAAGGTATTTGCAGAACATAATGAGTCTCTTCAGGTTTTCTGATCTCATTCACTGGTGACGTTTCCAACCATTAACCATTTTCCTGTACAGCAGTAAACACCATGACTCACCTCTTTATCTTCTCCTCTTCCTCCCAGAGGGGGAACTCTGTGGAACACATTGTTTCGGTCATTTCATACACATCTGCCTTGGTGCTGTGTTTTTATGCTTGAGAAGGCAAAGAAGTGCACCTCGCAGGTGGAACCGGGGGCTGAGCATGTTGTATTTAAACCCTTGGGAGCTCTGCGTTCTGGAGCTGACCTGGGGAAGCCGATGTCACGCACAGAGCGGTATCTGATGCTTCTGCTGGGCCAGAGGTATTGTATCATCCCAGCATCTTTTAGTAGTCTTGGACCCAGGCCATAGATCAACTACAAATACTAAGCCACTCAATATATAATTTAGTGCAAAAACCACTGTGAAATGGGAGGAAATGTTGGATATGATCCTGTTCTATGCCACTGTATTTTACCAAAGGCTAAGCTTCCTAAGCCAAGGTTTCAACGCTGTGTCACTGCAGCATGAACAGCCTGAGGACAAGCGCTGTCAGAATGGGACGGTCTTTAAATGAACCATCCATGACCGAATGCATTAACTGTAGATCGTAGCACAACTGCCTATCAGTAATAACCAAAGCATGTTCCTAGGCTACTGGTTTAGTTGAGCAATCATAAGTGGGTGTTTCCAAATAATAGTAGTTGTATCAGGTATGTCACTTCATCAAAATCCCTTCTGATCGAGAAAACCTGTGAGCAGGTTCAGCTTGAGCCCCACTGTTCTCCGTCTGGTGTTACCTGTAGGACCCAGGTGTCAGCGTAGTTACACCTCACTAGACCTCAGCTTAAGCTGCTGGCTTTTCAGCCCATGTCCTCCCTTCAGTTTACTGAGAGAACACACATACATGTATCCCACATCTCAGATCTAGTGATAAACGTCATGTTCGTTTTTCTGTCCCTTCCTGGCCACTGCCACTTCCAGGTGACACAGAGATGCCACAAGGCACCACGGCAATTGCTGCAGACACCGGGACACTGAGCAGTGACTTCTTCCCCTCCATGGCTACCGGCAGGAAACCACTTATCCTCCCTCCAAACCTACACAGAAAAAGAAATACAGTTTATAAGTTTTATGATAAAGGTCCTACCAAGTGCAGAAAGCTATCTTCTTGCACATGAGTTAGCAGTTTGCCTTTGGTGAACTTCTCTGGCTTTGCTGAGGCCAGAGAAGGGTTGGTACGAGCAGCCGTTGGCTAGAGCCCTGCACACAGGGTGGGTTTCTCGGGCCTAAGTCAGACAATTCAGTGTCTGAAAGCAGAGGCGAGCGCTCCTTCTGCACACCAGGGGCTGTGTTGACGATATCCATCTGAAGCAGTACTTACATTTCCTGAATCTTACACCATGCTGAAAATTGTGATTCCATTAGAGTATCTGCTGTTTTCTGGTAGGTGAATAGACTGAACACTGAAGCTGCTTGAGAACTTGCACCAATTGTGCTTTTGCTAATTCACTGTACTGGAGACTCCAGAGTGATGAAGCGATGGATCATTCTGGAGCTGCCCCAGGCAGAACTCAGCTGCTTCAGGAGGAGCGGCGGAAACAGGACCAGCGCAGAGCGACACCACCGAGCCTGGATCCCTGCCACTGAAGAGCATCAGAAGGGGCAACACTGACAGACAAAGGGCAATGATGGGCAATTCAAAATGGAACACCTTGCAAAACGTATACAGTGACAATATATCAGACCTTCCATTTCTCTTTTAGCAAGCAAGGTGTTATTTTCCTTTAGTGAGTTCAGAATATTACAGTCTGTAAATATTAGCTGTTCTCTCAGGAAGGTGAATTTCCCTGCTGGTTGGGAGCTGAAAAGCCGGAGTGAAAGCACGGGCTGCTCGACCACGATCCTGAGCTGGAGATCAGCTCCACGGAACGACCGGCGCTTGTGCTTGACCCAAGATCACTATGAAAACCTTCGGATTTTCAGCGCTGCAGACTCGGGGCAGCCGGCTGTGCGCCCCGTGCGCCGCGCTCCGTGTCCTCTGCGCAACGTAGCCAAGAGCAGGCGAAACTCGGTTGTGGGTGAAACTTCAAAGGGCGTTTCACTGGCCTCGAGAGATGAATCCACAGTCAGAAGGATTGTTCACTTTCTGCAAGTACAATTTATGCTGATTTTCATGGCATTGCTTGCTTACAAGATGCTAAGACTGTTACAAGATTTGGAAAGAACACAACTGGAAGAAGAGGTGTTATATGCATGAAATAGAACATTTTTTATTCTATACAAAGAATGACTGAATTTTTACACTCAGGTTTTGATATGATAGATGTAAATAGCATAACTTGTTTATACTGAACTTTGTCCAAATTAAGAAATCTATCTGAACTGAATTTATCTGAGCAAGTAACTTTAAAAAATGTGTTCTTCGTCTACAATTTAACTTGGGAAGACTTTTATAAAGGGTGTCTATTTTTAAGACAATGTACGTTCTCCGTGTGGAGGAACAGGGGTTCTGTTTCCTTGCATATTAATTTGCAATTATAAAACAGTGTCGTTTCCTCAGAGGAGGTAAAAGCAGCGCTATAATCCGTCAATTTTCTCTTCTGCTGGGAACAATCTCTTTGGAAAGAATATTCACTGTGCGGTACATAGGTATGAATATTCCTGACCGGTATCTCCATTGGAGAAAAGGGGCTGTGCAGCAGACCTCCCGTTCTCCACAGCTCAGAGCGGGTCATGGGGATGAAGCTCTTTCAAAAGGGAGGTAGAAGTGCGCCCCAAAACCCCACAGGCACACGAACACGGAGCCGGCCTGGAGAACGGCGAATAAAGTCAAACCCGTGCTACGCTGACTGCACCAGTCTTGCGGAAAAGCAGCAATTAAAGCAGACCCAGCTCGTTGCTCTATTCTCAAAGCCCCTTAACACAGAAATTCCCCCCAAAGATCAGCAGAGAGCAGAAAGATAAAGGGCTCTCCCTTGTGGAAAGCAGAGCCCGTGCCAGGGGCCGCTCCATCCGCCCCTGTGACCCCCGTGCTGCGGCGCGGCCGGCGCAGCACCGCTGTTTCTTAGGTCACCTTCAGGGACCTGTGCTTCACATCTGATACAAACTGGTCATGTTTGTTCTGATGAAAAAACTGCTTCCTAAGGACCTCTCGGTTTTTAAACCTGTCACAGAAGTGATGCAGTTTTATATCGTCACTAGCTTCCCCCTCCAAATCCTCAGTAAATCATTCAGCTGCTACGGGCAGCACACCTGACACGAAAACCAAATTAAAGAAAAAGTCAAGATACTTGCACAAGGGAGACCATTCTTTTTCACCAGCAAGTTTCTTACAGAAGCAAAAACTTGACTGGTAAAAGCTGGAAAAGAGGCGTCTCTGCGCACAGCCAGCAACGGCCGGGACTCGCAGCTCCTCGCGCCGCCGCAGCCCCGCAGGCACTTGGAAAGGGCGAAGCGTCCCCTCGGCGCTGGCCGCACGGGTTCACACAGACGCCTACAGCTGAGATTAACCTGTCAGTCTTTAAAGCTGCGTGGTTTGATTCTCTCCAATTGTTTCCCTTTAAGCTGTACTTGCTTAGTAAATGCTGCAAACGCAAGAAAACGGCAGACATGATTGAAAAACGGATTACACAGATGTAAGGATTCAAAAAGCCACTGTTGGAAAAACAATATTTTGCAGAGTTATGCTTGGTTTGAGAAGATTTTTTGCCATGTCATTACACTAGATTAATGTTTTACGCATCACCTTTAAAATTACAAATGATTTGGTTTCTCACTGACTTGAAAGAGAAGGAAAGTAACTCTAAAGTGTCGGCAACCTTCTGCACCCGAGTTTCCAACCAGCAGGACGTCCGAGAGGACAGGTCACGACACGGCCGCGGCTCCGTCTCCTGGGGCCGATCTGGCTTGGTGCAGGGCGGCCTGAATTCTGAAATGTGTTCGTGTTTCCATGGAGTAATTCTTGTAGTTTTGTCTAAAACAAAAGCAGATCCACTCTGATCAATATATGTTTTAAAAACATTTTTCAAGTTATCTTTATATGACTGTTCTAAGCAAAACAGCTGTAGACACCAAAAAAGCCTTTCTTCACAAGCTGCTGTGCTGCCCACTCTAAAACACAAAACACGTGTTCCGAGCCAAACAACGCAGCTCTTCATTTGTGGTTCCACTGCCTGGCAATGAGCAGAAAAATACAGCTTAATGCGAAACCGAGTCTGGTCGACTCAACCAGATAGCACCCCTATTAAATATCTGTAACATCCACTTAGGTTACAGGCAGAACAAATTTGAATACAAACATTTTCAGGATATATATTTTAAAAATCATTTTAGTAAGATAGATTCATCTTAATTCAGCAGACACATTTCAAGCAAGTAGAGAAGAGGCAAAACAGCCCAGAAAAAGAGCCAGAGAGAAGCTGTCCTGAAGCAGGAAACAGCCCGTCGCCGCCGGGCAGCAGTCCCACGTGCCCATAGGCTCTGGTAGCTGTGCCATGCTACAGGAGTTACAGAAACATCAGAAGAATCTGGATTTTCATGGAAAAGCTTGTATTAAAAAACCAGAAAAACTGCCCCTGGGACCACATGGAAGCGCAGATCCTGCTTAACAGGAATTAACACGTCATCTCCTGCAGGATGGCTACGGAATCCAGGTACCAAACGGGATCTGACTGTGGGGATTTTCTGTTGGAAGATACTTGTCGTCTTTACAGAAACGTGAACTATTGAACAGTCAGTACACCTTACAAGCATTTCAGTTAAAAATCTGTCATTCCAGTCAAGCACAGCAGCACGGTGTCTGTCACCACGGCAGTCCGGGTGAGAACACGCAATTCCACACCCGCCCCGCACCAGCTCACCATTGCGTGTACACAACACCCAGGAGGCTGAATGAGGAAAGGAGACGACTGGGTCATGCCGTGTGCTGATCTGGAGCCCTTTGCACTTTTTATGTTGAGTAGCTTTTGCCACGCTGATATCGTATTTCTCATCAGTAGGCTAATATTCTTGCTTGTAGCTTACAGTTATACAAATGTCAGTATTTCCACGCATGACCAAGCCCAAACTGTTTATCATCCCGCCCCACTCTCTCTCCCAGAGCTGAAACATTCCAGCCAGCAGCAGCCTGTGGATTTAGGTCAAGCAAATCGAGCGTCACCGCACAAGCCGGTGCCCGTCCGCCCTCCTGCCAACTGCAAACATAATTCTGCAGCCCTGAAACCCGCCGTGTTCTCCCTCTAGTGACTGCAAACACATTCTGCATTCCTAGCTGAAAGCTTACGAACGCGAGCATTTTAACGTGGTGCAGCAGCTACAGGTGGGAACGTAACGACTGCAGGTTTTTAATGAAACAAGGAGGGGGGTTGGTGGGGGTGTTTGTTTTTTAAAAAAATATCATTACAGTCCTTGAGTTCTTTCCGCACAGCAAGTCTCGTGTTATCTTTCCACACACTGGGCGCCAACGTATCCCGAAGAGCGGCGGTGCTGGGGCTCCGGTTAAGGCAGCCCGTCCGCCAGGGGCCGCGGGAACGGCGCGACAACAGCAGGCGGAGGAGAAGCTCTGCATCACCAGTTTCTACATCCCTGCTCAAGGTAAGTCTGGGCGAAGGAAACGAGGGCAGGAGGAGAGGGCTGCTTTGAGGAGCGCAAAACCAATTTAAGCACTTTCCATTGCGTTGCGCTAATGTAATTCTTGCTCTCCCGTGAGCCTACAGAGAACCAGGCTGACAAGCACAGGAGACTCGGAACTGCAGTATTTTAATTTTGTGTGACAGGCTTTTGGCACAATCTCCAGCAGGCGGGCTCACCTCTCTGCCCCGCACAGCTGGCTCGGACAGCAGCTCGACACAAAACCTCTATCTGACCTCTCTGAGACCTGCGACCAGCCATCGCTCCTGTAGCTGCTCACACCCCGTGACCGGCGGGACCCTCAGCGCTCGGACAGATGCAGAATCTGGACCCGTTCCGGATCCCGGCAGAGCAGGGAACTCCTCTGCTGCAGGATGCTCGGACAGGGCAAGAGCCATTTGGTTTGGATTCCCCCCCCTCAAGAAATTTTGGCTCAGCAGAGAAGTAAAGGCACAGACAGGCAAAAAAAGTATTTTGTTAATTTTATAATAAAGAACATACATGATCAAGTCCAACTATTCCTGATAAACCTACTTTGCTAGAAAAATCAATCACACGAAGTAGTAAAAGCAGGTGTTTCAGGTGCCTTTCAGATGCAGATGAAGCAATACAAAGATACTAAATGCAAAATGAAGCATTAATCTTAAATATATTTCATCAAGGAAAGAAAACAGCACCGGTAGCCATCAATTTGAGCAATGTTATTTTAGCCATAACTCAGAATTTTGATTTAATTTAGTACAGCTCTTATGAATAAGCAAATAGAATATGAAGATTATTACGTTTTGTTACACATGGGTTATTTCTTATGGAAGCCTTTCAAATTCATATTAACATCTTGAAATGTTTTTTGCTCTTATCAGAATGGATGAGTAAGTGACAGACCAGACGAGCAGACAACGTCTACAACTAGAAAGGTCCAAAACAAAACTAAGGTATACATGCTGCCATTCAAAAAATGGAACAATGAGTTTCCACTATATTAATGAAATGTTTCTGCTTCCCACTAACCAATAAAATACCATCCTGACTCATCAGGCACCAGCACAGCCTTTCCCTTGCTTACTTTGCTCTTTCCAGTAGTTTTATTGCCTCTCCTCTTCTGTCCTGGTCTAGGTACAATATCGCCAACTCCAGCAAGGCATTTGGAATGAGATAATGGTCATATTTTATCTTCTTCTCACTGCATTGGAAAAGAAATAGCCTCAAGATCTTGCAATGATATATTGTTTCCCTCATTTAACAGCTCCAACACAAATAAACAGATTAGCTGAGAAGGAACAATCGGTCTCTGTTACAACACTTGTCATGTTCTCTGTCCAAAGCTGCCTTCCAGGTTATTAACTGTGTACTTCGCATAACCATCCCACACATCTCAGGGTTGCGAAACCTTGCCTTTATTATCATGGAAGTATTAGAAAAGATGACAATATTATGAGCTCTGTCCACGTGAACTGACAGAGACGCCACAGCGTGGCGCACAGGAGCTCCAGCGTAACCCTGCTGCCCGTCTCTGCAGACTGTACCTTTTGGGTACGGCGCATTTGTGACCCCTAAGAGGAAGGGGCAAAAAAAAGAAGAGTTCTCTCAAAATTTTTCTGCACATGTAGCCCCCAAAAAAGGAGAAAACAGCTCAGTAAAGGTGCAGATTTGCAATTCTTCTTCCATACACGGCTAACAACACTGGCAATTAAAACTGCAATTTCTTAATATCAAAGTAACTGAAATGAATACTGCAGTCCTCTCCCTTCTATTCATCTCATGGTTCCATCTCCTCTTACTTGATACGAACAGTTACTAAGAAATTCAAGAGCTCTCCTATATGCCATGTAAGGAAACTTACTTTAAATAGATGTAATTAAAATGGCCTTCTGCTTCCGAGATGTTCCCCAAATGCTTGAGGCATAAGCCCTTTAACAGCTTTATCACGCACTGGTCATCTACTAGCACTTCTGTAGCTGCAAGATGAAGTAAATGGCACATTTTAGAAAGCCCTGGAGCAGCAGAGACCGTCCTACCTGTAAGGAAACTTTCACCAGGTAGGTGTGAGCACAACCTGGTTACTGGAACAGAAGGAACTAACCGGTCAGTGTAACTCATTTAATGCAGAGGCACACACACACCAGCCCTTCCATAAATCGACCAAGCTTTGACTAAAAATCATTGGGCTGTTCTTTCCCTCCCTACTCCCACTGAAAGGCTGTTCCACAATCTTATTGTTCTGGCACCTGAAAACTAATTTACGGTGTCCACTTTGGAAACTCTGAGGTTCAGTTTAACATCTTTTAACCTTCTGCCTTCACTGCCCTTCCGTATTTACAGTTGTCCTTCTTTGGCTCCTAGCCACATGACCTGTTAGCATGCAAGTGTTCTATCAATTCTCCGCCTTTGTTCAGCTGAACAGAAACGCGCGCAGCTTTGCTACCCGCACCTCCCCTCCCCTCATCCCTCACTGTACCTTCTTCTCGCCTCGTTCGAGTTTACACTCAGGAGCTCCCAGAGTCTCCCCAGTGCCCAGTTCAAAGTCGGGACTATTGTCACCCTTTCTCCACCAGAAATGTTTTGCATAGTACATTTCAGAGAAAATACCTGTCTTTTTCATAGCCGTTCCTTACAGGCAGCTTAGTCTTGATGCTGACAAGCAAAACCTTCAGCTTGCTCGCTCATTTCCAGTTCACGAAATACTAACTAAAAATAATTTCTGCAAAACGTCCGATACTGCACCTCCTGCTATGGAATATCTCTGTTTTCACTGCTCCAAACCTCACCTGGTCCTCCTGCTGCAGCTGACTGAATGACACGCACTGCGTGAACCAGCTGCCTCCCTGGGGACCACGCACCTGCAGTTTACGGTGTCATCACCTATGGCCCTCCTATGATCAGATTAACTTTACTAATGAGCACCTCTCTTTATTCGCAGATAATATCTTTAGCTATTGCACTGTAAAACTGCTGCTTAAACCATATCACCGGTTACCTGAACTACTTGCCAATGCTGCTTCTGCTTCAATTAAAGTCTCTAACATGCCTTCTGTTAAGTTGGGACATTTTCCAATTACAGCGTAGCCGTTCCAGATATACATCATTTCCTAGGGTCAGGGAGAAATGACAACATCATTAATTACAGTGCTGGATAAACGCAGTTATCAAATACTTTAGTTTATCTCTGTGTGATGAAAAAGTTACAGATTCCTTAAATAAACAGTTTGTCAAAACATATTTTCATTGCAATTGAAAACTTGTTACACTGGTTTTCTGAACAAATTAGCCCTGGAAGATAACTAAAGAGCCATTTACTTCATACAATGCAAGCAGCATTGCTTGAACAGAATGCAAACACAACCCCACTGAGAGATAAAGGAAAGCAGCAACACAACAGACTTACACCATTCACGGCAGGTGGGTAACTGTCCCCTGACCCTCCTCTTGTTCTTCGCTCTGTCCTAGCCAGGGCAGTAATAACTATCAATAACTACCATGAGCTGCTTCCATAGAAAAATGTAAATTTTATTAAAAACTATTAGTTTCATTCCTATTTTTTACTGGGGTTCTCTTAGTATATCACCAGGCCAAACAGGCTCATTGCTGTGAGCAATCACAAAGTTAAATATACTGATATTATGTTGATACTATATAGACTTACAACTGGTCCTGAAGACAAGCTAGTTATTCTATTTATTTATGCAACCTAGTCTGTATTTGATAATCTAACACTTTTTGATAAAATTTCTGTATAGAATAATTGAATTCTGGAGTTCTAGCATGAAAACCTGTCAGGCTAGAACAGACGAGTGAGCGCGTTAACCCCCATTGCTGCTGCTTTCACCACTGGCCTCTATCGATTGGAAAACCTGCACTGAGCTTACTGTGTCTACTGCAGATTTGTTAACGGGGTTTTGATACGGAAGTACTCAAACTACGCTTATTCTAGGCTAAACCTCTGACTCTCTTCTCTCAGCAAGTCCCTCCACAGTGAAAAGAGAAATGCCAGAGATGAGATCGTGCACCCAGCATCGCACCCTCGGCGCTTCTGGCTGTTGGGCTGCGGCACCGCTGCCTCGGGAACGCAGCTGCAGCAGGAACAGGGACACGGCGCCCGGCCGCCCCAGGGAGAGCTACAGACACCGTTCCGCTCAGCACCCCCGGAGCGGCCGGCCGAGCCCCGCGCGCCTCCCGCCCTCCACAACCTCCAGAACCTGAAAGGCCGATCAAAGTAACTAATTATTTCCTCTCATTTCAGCCCTGCGACTCGGCGGGAAGCGGCCCTGGTGAATACCCACGCTACGCCGTAACAAATGTAATTCTTTGAGAAGCAGTGCCACACATTCAGCTGGTGGGCTGAGAAGTGACTACTCGCTGGTGTCTCCAAGAGGCTCTCCTTGCTCAGCCGTTTTCCTGAAGAGTATTTACCAACTCTCCATCTGTTTCTCAAACACAGCAGCTCAAAGCACTGCAAATTCTAACAGTGTTGCACTTGGCAAGCCTGTGTATTCACAAATCTTTTCTGCTCTTTCCTGTGTTCTTTGCAGGTAGATCATTGTTTCAAAGCGCAGGTGCGTGAGGCAAAGGGCCCTTGTGCGGCTGCTCTCGTGTGGCCGCAGGGCCAGCGTTGCAGGAGAAAAAGGAATTAAAAAAGCCAACAGTGTGCAGTAGTTTTTTGGAGTGTTAAAGGATTTGGCTGCTTCATCCTGGCACCCGTGAGTTACTTTGGAGAGCAAACATTCAGGAGCCCATTAAATAGGGGCTGACCCGTGGTGCCCAATTCTTGCATTGTTTCCTTGATTTTTCCCCCTCCTCACTTGTACCTTTAAGTCTTCTTTTAGTAGTCTCAGTAAACAACACATGACAGAAGAGACCCAGGGCAAAGTTCCTCAAAAGGAATCAAAGGAAAGCTGTTAGGAGCACGCTCGTCTAGAGCTGGAATAATGAGTTACACATGCAACACAGTTACGTGTCGCAAACAACTGGCGGAGCTCCCTGCGGCTGGTGCGTGCCCCAGTTTCACTGCGTTCCTCGCATTCATTTGGCTTTGCTCTGGGAACATTCCAGTCTCCTGCAGAGGTTTTACCTTAGAAACACGGAAAGATTCAACTCTATCTCAGTTTTATTTCCAGAAATTTTAAAATGATAGTAATAAAGGGGGTGGGTGTGTATTTCTAACTTACCAAAGGTGGAACCGGCAAAGGAACAGGGTTTGGAGAAAGATATCGTCGAGCTTTCCGAATTGCAAATTTTTCTGTAGGCAGCGATTTCCCTGCAATTTTCAGTTTCAAACTGGGAACAATCCTGAAAGTTTAAAGGAAAATGTAAGGAATTTTTCCTCTGGGAAAACACATTCAAACATTAACAAAAAAAATCAAACCAAAGAGAACTTCAAAAAGCTGTTGCACACTGAGTTATTTCTACCTCCAGGGAAGCTGCGCAACACACACTCACAAAAGCTGCCTTTATGCAGCACGTATATCTTTAGGCTTCCTCTTTAATCAAGCAGGAGGAAGACCAGACCAGGTGACGCCCTCACTTGCAAAGGGCCCATCTCCCGCAGACCGAGAGCGCCGGGGGCTCTGGCCAGCGCTGCTCCCGTCCTCCCAAAGACCAAACTGATCCGCTTTGCGATGGATCCCAAAGCCAGTGAAATCTGCTCGTAATGATTATATATGATATAGAAGGCCTGAAAAGTATCAATATATTGCAATCACATTAAAAAGTGATATTTTACAGAAAATTTTTAAAGCCAAAGAAATCCATTTTCTTTGGACCCACAAAGTTTTGGCATTTTTGAGCTTAAACATTACAGTTAGGTTAATCCACTGTGTTCAGAATGCATATATTCACTTGCACATTTAACTATTTCATGTTTCTCTCGGACTCAGAAACCAGGAATGGAGTTGTGCTGAGGCTGCCTCCACCGAGGAGGACACGTCTCGCAGCACAGCCCCCTGAAGGCTTCCAGACTTCACATGCCATTTGACAAAAAGAGAAAACTGGAGAAGAATGCGAGTATCCGTGCAACAGCAGCAGCCACTGCATGGCTGGCAGACCGAACACCCTGTCCTGAAGTGTTTCCAGGACAGCAGAATTACGCCGTCTGAACTCAGAGTCCACTTCATTTCATTCTGCAATGTCTTACCAATCCAACACTATTGTGCGGATCCTCCAGGCTGCGCTATGAATAATTTCGCCTCTCTTCCCCCAACACCACGGCATGAAAAGACGGGAAACTGTTGTAACTGGGTGTTAGCAAATTTTACCTAAATAATTCAACTACGTTGTCTCCAAAAGGACTGCAGTCATCTGGTCCAAACATACTGAGATAAGCAGCTTTCATGTAAATGTAAGTAGCCTGCAAATGCAATCAAGAAAATCTGTATAGAAAAATGAATTTACAGCATCACCATTATTGATGTAAACTACAAAACAGGAACAAAGGGGTAGAAGTTGCTGCTTTTGCTCACAAACCTAAGTCATCTTACAAAATTTTAAGCAGGAGATGAGCAGTTTAGAAAGTGGAGTACAGATTCCTTTTTTCATCACGTATGTCTTTGCTTACTTTGTACCAGTTTATAGTTTATGTCCACATTCCAAGAACAAATGTCATGTTTGTGTAAAGCGAATTTTTATTACTCAGGAATGCACGCTAGAAAACTTTTGAAAAGGTCATGCTCAGAGAAAAAAAATGCTACTATAAAGTCTGTTTGTTCCCTCAAATACGAGGTTCTAGAGAACACGAAATGGTTTTTGAAGGGTTCCACGATTTCAGATCATTAAAAGTACTGATTTCATAGGAATTCCTGAGCAACCACACCTTCAGCAACCAAGGAAAGCAAAGCAGCAGCCGATGTAACTCCTGCAACAGCAGAGGACAACAGTTGGTGAGTTCTTGATTTAACCATAAGCTTCAGGAGTTTTTGGGAATTTTTTAAGCTGTGATTATTTATTTACACAGGAATCTAACAGTGCACGTATGCGGACACCTTTCATTTAGCTCATGTAGTTACTAATTTGCTACTATCACTTTGCACTGTAGGTTACATATTCACAGGAAGCCTCTTCTCTGCTTCTCTAAGGCCCCTGCAATATAACACAAAACTCTACACACGGCCTAAATGGACACGTTAATATTAACCCTCCAATACATACAATGTACAGTAGAAAAAACAGAGATACTCTCCCCACACACATAGTTTGATCACGTTAAAACCAAACAAGCCAATAAAACTCCCACCAACCACACATCCCCCCCGGCCAGACTTAACTCGTTCTGACTACTATTCACATTGTCCTACGTGAGCCACAGCAGACAGGGTTCATCTGCAAAGCTACAAAAGCTTCACAGCTGCAAAAAGTCAACTCGAGTCTTACGAGGGGCGGCTGTGGGAGCTGGGCTGTTCAGCCTGGAGAACAGGAGCTGAGGGGAGACCTTCTTGCCCTCTGCAACTGCCTGAAAGGAGGGTGTAGAACGGAGGGGGTTGGTCTCTTCTCCTAAGTATCAAGTGATAGGACAAGAGAAATGGCCTCAATTTGTGCGAGGGGAGGTTTAGATTGGATATTAGGAAAATTCTTCACTGAAAGGGCTGTGGAGCATTGGAACGGGCTGCCCAGGGCAGTGGTGAAGTCACCATCCCTGGAGGGGTTTAAACTGTGTTTAGACAAGGTTCTTAGGGACGTGGTTTAGTGCTAGAGTCAGGTTAGGTTACGGTTGGACTTGATGATCCTGAGGGTCTCTTCCAACTGATTCCAGATGCTATGATTCTATGATTCAATTTGATGGAGAGTTAACAGATAAGTAGAGGGCTTTCCATCCTCCTGTTGTGCTTAACTCACCTTTGACCAAGTGTTTTCCTTGCTTAGCAGGTCTGCATAGAAGAAAGCCATCTTCCACTGACGCTTGTAGGTAAAGCACCACATGAGCTCCCAGTAACACATGTGATGGAACTGCTTCCAGTACTGCTGCGCCTCGCAACATTCTTCATACCTACTCACTGCCTGAACACAGAGATTTCCAAACACTGCCTTAATCACGTGTAAATGCACATACGCCCATCCTGTAACAGACACCGGGTCTCCGGGATCTGCCGGCATGGCTCCTGCAACTTCCCAACTATTAACAGCCCAGCATTCCCCAAGATCACATCTGTTGGCTTTACACAAGAGATTCTTGGCTCTAGACTCAACCTGGTGTTAGCCAGCTTGCCCCGTCACAGAGCTCCTCATCCCTGGAGGTTGTATTAAGCACAGGTGAAACGAATGTTTGTGTCCAGGGAAATTAGGAAACTAAAGTCAGAGGACAGATGCTCAGCTGACACTGATTATTGCAGCTCCAAAGACTGGACGGGAGCTATCGCACTGTACGCCAGCTGATCCTCCGTCTCCGAGCACTTTGGACACGCATTCTTCATTTCCCTAATTCTTTCAGGTCTTGTATGACTCTTTGCTCAGGCTGAAGGCGAAGGATTACCACTGGACGTTATTAAAGGCACAACTTGCTTCATGATAGGAAAGGCAATGAGAAAACTCTGTCATTAATACTGGCAGACTATGACCAGAATTTGAGAAATGAGCAAAACGAGCTTGTCAAACAAGCTAGTCAAAATAGTTTTCAAAATTCCTATTTGTAATTCATGAACTGAAGATTACATACAGGCCAAAGCCACAGGAAGTATTAGCCAAAATGGTAACATTGTTCCTGGAGGAAACTTTCTAAAGCTCTTGAAACTTACTTCCCAAGAGCAAAAGGATTACTTACCGCATCAATATTACCCTTCAGTGTTTCTATCCTGCCTGCAAAAAACAGGAATATGGCTCCCTGTAATAAATAATAATAAAAATACAAGTATTCTATAACAGTTCTCAAGCTGATCATACAGTCTAGGTCTTTGTTATCTGGCAAGAAAAATTAAACAATCATACAAAACTAGATTATGATTAATTTTACCTTTGGATAGCGAGTCAAGTAAGGCTTAAGTAGTCTTTCTGCCTCCTCAACATTTCCTTTTCCTGTCCCTAGAATGCATAAAAATGCAAGTGATAAAAACAGTAAGAAAAGAAAAAACAAAACAGGAATGCAAGGTACTGATGAGCCATCCTCATCTGGCCAATACATAAGCTCCTCTCTGGTAAGTCAGTCATAAATACAGGCTGGTGTTGCACTAAGCCAGAAGAACCTGAACAACATTGTGCTTACTGACTTGAAAACTCACTTGTGCTCAAACACATTTTGTAGAATGCTTTAGAGATAACAGGGAAATATGTCTCAGCAGAAAAAGTCAGGGATGACATATAAACGTGATAAAAGTATTCAGGAAGCCATTACTTATAGCCAGTATTTTAACCTCCCAAATAATGCACCTGACTGCTGAAGATGGATTTAGCTCTCACAGCTTTCTCTGCGATCCTCACCGTGTCCCTTCTCATGTGCTAAGCAAACTTCTGCCTTGAAGACTAAGACACTCTTGAGTTATGACCACGACTGTAAAATTACTCCCAAATGAGTTACATTTAATCTGGTCATGAACAAACAATCCACCAACAAAAAGGTGATGGAATCATCTTTTTCCCCTCTGTGTCCCACAAGAACTAATCAAATCCAAGAGTTATTATAAACAATCTTACCTAACACAAAGGTCATGAAAGTATGATAGCAAAGCAACAGCATGGTACACAGCACCGACCTAAAGCTGTACGAGGACGCTCCTTCTTGCAGCTGCAGCAGACCGTGCTCCTGTGCAACAGAGGGGAGCAGGACAAGGTGTCGGACAAGAACCAAAGTCGTGTTTTGCTACTTTGTCAACTCGTGCAGCGTCATCTACAGATTGCTCACTCACCAGATTCCCCAAGTGCACGGACATCCGTCGCTTACACAGCAATCAAAGATAAAAACACAGGAATTCATCTAACAGTTTTTCATAGAGTTATTGCTTAGCCTGGAAAACACCCGATGGCAGAGCAGCCACATGGGATGTATTACATGGTTAACAAGGGCGATGGTGGTAAGTTGTGTCGCATTCTCCTAAGTGCTGTTAAACAGCAATCCAGAAACACAGAACACAGGGTTTTGAAATGCAAGGCAAATAAAACATATCACCTTTGTGCAGTGTAACCATGTTTGGTGTTATTCACTGCATAAGCAAGTTAAAGACAGCAAGAAAAAAACAACCTACAACTAGCAGGGCAAAAGGATGTTTATAACGATGCCAAGAACAAAAGGAGCTTTGCAATGGTATTGGCCCACCATCACCAGTGGAAAAATACGGTGAAAAGAATATTTCTGTTCCCTTTGGGAAGAAGTAAAGCCATTGAGTACCATACAACGCTGTATTCATATTCAATGAGAGCATGACGGATAACCAGCTTCAAGGATTTAAGCTCCTGAGGCAACGGCATTTAGCAGCCCATTCTAGGACCGGTTCCCTGACATCAACAGCAAGAATATAAATATGCAAACATATTAAACACAAGATATGCATACTAGTAAATATGCTCAGCGAGACATGCACCGTGTGCGGGAGAAAAATTCTGTTTAAAAGTTCCACCACGACTGCAACGGAAAGCTACTGGCACACGATGTATGTGCCTGTAAGGACATCTTTCAGACCAGCTGCCCTGTAAATAGGGGCCCCAGGGACGTCCACCAGAGCCGCTGCGGAAGGCACCAGCGACACCATCTCCACGTTCCGCGCGTCCGCAGCACAGAGCGGTGCTCCCCCGCCCCACCTTCACCCTCACTGTGTGACCCCCGACTCCGTAATCATATTCCAATTTTCATCATACACGTACTCCTTCAGTTAACTAGTGTGGTTAAGTGTTTTCATGTAAATACGGTTATTTTGTATTTAAAAAAAATATTATTAATTACTGTTCTAGAAAAAGGTGCCATTAACAGATATATTTGCAGGTCAATTAGTATAACATCTCGCCCAGACAAAATAACGGAAATACTGACTTGCATGTCACTTCAGAATACATTAGAACATAGTAAAATCAGTACTGAAAATCAATGACTTCATGGAATTACAGCCAACTTCATTTTGTGCTGAGAGCAAAGCTTTGATTGATACAGATAAGTAACAAAATACAATACATTCAGTTTCTTTAAAGTGCCCAGATGTAAACCACAAGTATTTGGATTTTTTTAAAGTAGCACTAAAGCAATGGGAGGCAGAAGACAGACAAAACATGCTCTGGAATGAATTTTGGCAGAAAAAACATCCAAAGTAGATTTCCAAAGCACATTTTTTCGAAGTGAAAAACCTTCAGGCTGGAGACTTCACTGAAATCAGCACTGGGCCTTACAGTGTTTGAAATCTTCCATATAATATAGAAACGCATATAAAATGAATGCCGATCACGTTTGTGAATAGCACCAAGAATGATACAGAAACAAATTAAATTAGTTCTATAGAATAATTCAGTCATTTGTGAAGTTGATCTCGCTTATCTACTTTAGTCTCAAGAATGTATTTTAATCCACCGAACGCAAGGTCGTCACGCGCAGGGACACGGCACAAGCCCGCAGCCGGCCCTGCGTCCCGGGAGGCCGCGGGCTGACGGCGGCGCGGCCCGCTGGCCGGGAGGCGGCTGGCACGCCGAGCCTCGGCGCCGCGGCGCAGCCCAGCGCGGGAGGCTGGCCAGCCGCCCGTCCGCGCGGAGCCGTGCCCGCAATCCTGCTCTGCACAGCACGGGTGCTGATGAACGCTCACTCTGCCACTTTAACACCCCTAACTTCCTGTATTAAAGTAACAATACAATCAGCAGGCACAAACTGAGAAAAAAGAAATCTAGAAGTAGTTATGACCAGTATTACAACACTTGCTTGTAGAAAAGGTGGTAACAAAGCTGCTTCTCCTCAAAGACACTCCTGCCCTTTCAAGCACCTGCTCCTTCTCGGCGGGAGCCTCTGGAGAGCCAGCAAACGCGTCAGCTGAGGGAGGTGCCAGAGCCGGACAGCACGCCGGGTGATCCTCACCGCGGATCAAACCAGGATCTCAGGACCAGACCACGGGCAGCCGCTGCCTGAGCCCAAGGAGCAGTGCTGCAAACAAACTGCGCCCACTGGTGCCACTCACTAAGGGAGTACATTATACTTCATTGTTAGGACACGCCTTCTAGCCACAAGAAACCCATAAATTTCCCCCACACCTATGCCACAAGTGATATGAGCAATCCCAGAACACCAGGAATGAGCTTCCAGACAAAGTCTATTACAGGGCGTATTGCTACAATATAAAACTGATGTCAAGGCAATAACTGCTCGTGATTTCTCCAAAATACCTAAACCACATCAACATGTTTAGGTTTTGTTTTCACATAAAACGTACATTACTCTGAAGGGCATAAGGTATAAGGCAGAGCAGGGAGCAATGATGCTTCTTAAGCAATAAATGTGATCCAATCTGTTAACTTCCACCTTTCTGTGCAATTTGCTCATAACATCCCATGATCTCTTAATTCCCAAGACTGTCACTACATTATATTACGTCAGCATCTCACTGATTCGATCCTTGTCCCAAGACATCCCGTGCTCTGTCACGCAGGCCTCCCCACAGGAACGGCGGGGATTCCCACAGCGAATGCAGGGCCAACAAGGACAATGCTCAAAACCATTACCAGAAAATACTGAGATTGGCTGATACTCGTTTCAGCTGTCACCGACTAAAATCCATCCACATTCCTGATGAAACAGCTCTTGAATGATATCTTAAAATCACTCTCTTTTAATGAGGGATCTCGACAATGAAAGCAAAGTCGTCTTTCATGTCCCATGACCTGATGACAGTATCGCAGGCTTAGCAAGAGGGATGGATAAAACTAACAGCCTTTACAAAGAACTGACTAATTACACTGGTAGACAGAGCATCTGAATATATCCCACGAAATACTTTGAGATCTAACTTCATTTCAAAGTTGCAGAAGAGACAAAAATACAATTCAAGAAGATGTTTAGTGGGGAACTGAAATTCAATTTATTACAAATTGACACATAAAAAACATTCTTCAGCTCAACTGCTTTACGAAAAATGTCCTCCCACATCAAAAATTATGATTTCAAAGAAACTGGTTCTATCTGAACGTTTTCGTGCCTTCTCCTGAAACCACGCTGTCATCTTACCCCCGACAAATTGCATTTAACATACGGTGGGCTCATGTCAAACTTTTCTACAGTTTAGCAGCACAGCATTTGTAATCATCTACAAAATAGGAATGAGAGTAAATCCTACCCTGAGACCCGGCAGAGGAGCCAGCAAGAAGGGTTCGGTGCTTATACGTGAGACGGTGCAAGGACTCCCACCCGAGTTAGTCACGGCTGTACACCGCTCCACCTGCCGCCCAGCAGGGAGGACGGCAACGCCGGCCAGCACAGCGTGCCCGGCGGACGCTCAGAGCGGGCAGAACTGCGCCGGGCCTCCACGCTCCAGTGCCACTTAACACAAATGAGCACGTATTGTGACTAACGATACAAGGCAAAGGAACAGTGACAACGGCACAACGGCCACATCGTGGACTGGTGGGGAACAAACGCGGCCTGAGGCTACTTTTATACTTAATACTTTTATACTTTCTTGATCTTATCCTACCTACTGTTTTGAGACTCCAGACTGCTCTTAAGTTGATCATGTTGTCCACAGTGCCTACAAATGGTTTAGGAGGTAATGGAGCTTTGGGCATGGCCTCATTTACTATCAGACACGACACGTCTGCGAGACAAGAACAGTCCCTGGGGGCAAATCTGCTGGCCTGAAGGCAGATTAGCGTCGTGGAAGATACCACAATGTAATTTCCCATCCCGTTTTAATCAACACATGACCCACACCAAAAACAAGCTGTCCTCTGGTGCGCTGTAGCTCTCCCAGGTGAACTGTAAACAGCCCAAGGCTCTTGGTTTTTGCACAAACTGATGCTCACCATGAGCACTGAATGGAAAAGGTTATGAGATCAAACACAGATGTATTCAAAACCCCTGTCTTCTGGACGGGGGGCAGCACATAACACACAAACCTCCCCTCTCATCTGCCACTGTTTCTTTCACCTTCCAGACTCTTGTCTGTATTGCAGGGGACACCTTCTCGCAAGCTTGGGAAAACCAATTGCAATTTTGCTTTTCGCATCTGACTCACAAATGTTAAATGCAGACTTTCTAGGATATTAAAATAAATGACCATCAATGAACTTTAATCAACATGTTTAAAATACTCCTTTTTATGGTATGCAGAGAACAGGTTTTTGCTTAACTTTATGGTAATCTAGGTTATGCTTCTGTGAGTTATTAAAAAAACTGGAACAGGAGCTGACTCATCAACACAAATATCAGCCCACTCACTGCCACACAAGAAATCCCAGGGCCAAAAGAAAACATCGGAAATTCAATCAGAGGGACAATTTTCATCTGCAGCAACAAGATGAGTGTTCAGCAAAGTATTCTCGGAACTGCTGGTGAGTGAACTGCCCTTACACTTCACGAATACTTTGCTTTAGCTGCTCTCTGTTTCCACCGCTGACAGGCACGGCCTTTTGGTTCCTGCCTGCGCTGCTCCTGGTCAGCACACTCTGCCGCGAGCTCCTCGCTCCAAACTACACAGTTTCTTTTCAGACCTACGATCCTCCCTGTAAACCAATAAAATGGCGATGACACACTCACCCACCCGGCACCCAAGGTGGCAGCTCTGATTAAGGAAACATTTTTCTCCTTAAAACTTGTTTGGTCAATAGGAAGCATTACAAAAGAGTTAAGTTTGAACATGTTTATACAGCTTTTTGCGTGTCCGCAGGACATCAAACATTTACCTTTACCCAGTATTCAGGAAATAAATGTGACTAATGGTTAAACAGACCATGTTTACTTAATCCAGGAACCCAATTTTGAGTGAATCTCCTGTTCTGCTGGCAGATTGAGAGACAAGAGCAAGTACAAGGCACCAAGGCCAAGATATTCCCATCAATTTAGAACCCAATTTTAAAACAACAAATCCACAAAAAACTACCGCAGCGCTTTCTGTGCATCTGCCCTGCAGAGTAACTCAAGTTCATGCGAGCTTACCGGTGCCTCGTTACCGAACTTCTGTCTTTAAACTGCGTGTACAAACAACACAGGTCAGACCGGCTACTCTCTGGGCAAAAAAACCCTGAGTCTTTTGAGCAAAGGGGGTTTAGGTGCCGCACTCAAACGATCAGTTACTAATAAAGACACAGGGAAAAAAAATCAGAAATAAATTGAATTATTTTTTTCCCTGACTGGATGTCATGCTGAAACCTGTCAGGGAGACTCAGATGTCATAGTGACAGTAACTACCAGGTAAGCTAATATATTTAAGGCTAAGAATACACCATGGCTATGGATTTCTAAGCATAAGCACTAAAAAACCAAATGTGTCAACACCATCGTATTAGCCACTGTCTTTATCACGTATCATCACTGAAAAATGGTGTCACCATCTTTGTTAAGTGTAACAGTTCAGACAAGAATATAAAGGAGGACTGAGCCGCACGAAGCACCAGCGGCAGCAGCGAGCAGTGACACCAGCGCCTTCCAGAGCGCTCCGGCCGCCGTGAGGAGGAACAGACGACACCCCTCTCCGCGTTCTCATTTAAGGGCGACGGGAATGCACCAACAGGATTCAGTTCACATTTACCTTGTTTCCAGAAAATCCAACAAACTCCAGTAATCTCAGAATCCGTGCGGGAAACATGGACAATGTCTACAGAAAGAAATACAACAGTTATGCAGTGATAAACCTCCTAGCTCCCAGCTGCCTCTTATAACTTTTCCAAACACAAGAAATCATCACTAAAATTATTAAAAACATCTTTATACACCTGACAATTTCCTGGGTAGAGGTATACCCGCTATATTTTACACACAATTTAAAGAAAAATATTTGTTTAATACAGAGACCCTGCTTCTCCAGGAGTCCCTGCATAGAAATATGCTTACACAGCACACGCTTAGTAACTAATACTTCTTGGATGTTTCATAAATACTGCGTGCATACCACACAGCACATATTTGTACTTTATGCAGTAAATCTAACATTTGGGCACGTGCTGGACTCACCCAAAGTAATGCAAGCAAGGGGAACCACCGTGCACTTTCTGCAGCCCATCAACTGAACAACCGCGTCACCCCTCAGCATCTCAGTCAATGTCTCTCTGACATATCATTAGTAACACGGATGTCAATGGGACTTCTCTGGTATTTAAGTTAATATTATTTTCAGAAGGTTGCAGTGCTTCAACTCAAAACTGTTGGTACATACCAGATTAAATGCTCCAACTCCGAGTTTTACGCCGCCCTCAAAATGGAGATGGTTCTCTCCTTTGACATAATGTGGAGACTGTATGAGACTGTCCAGCTCCCTGAAAACGCACCAAGATTCTGTTACGTTGTCAGTAAACAAAATAATTAATTACAGTTCAGTAAGAAAGTAAACCAGTTACCGTGAACTACACAGCAGTTCAAAAAAGGTCTATTTGTCCTCCCACCCAGGTGAACAACGTTTACAACATTTTGTTGGATTTATCAACAAGTCATTTCTGTCACACTGCTATCAATTCAAAACCATGCCGTCCTGGAGATGAATTCCTGTCAAACACACACAGGCAATTTGCAAGCACATTTCTACCCAAAAGCGTTCCAAGAGCGGCTGTTGGGAGCAACATCAACCTTTACGACTGCAAAAAAGATGACGGGGCAGCGCAGGCGAGTTAAATTTAAATGAGCAAATTTAAATCAGCGAACTGAGTTTCACTAATCCTGGATTAGGTATTCTCTTTTTGTGCACCTTCATTCAAAACACTATTTTCTTATATATAGGAAAAGACAATTGTAAGAAATATTTTAAAATGGGCAGGTATATTGGAAATTACTCTTCACTTAGTTTTGTAACATTCAGGTATCTCAACTTTGTAGTGCCCCTTTATTTCCCTGTGTAATCCAGCTGGATTTGAACCTGTTCTGTCTCCAAACCTTCTACGTGTTTTTCACAGTATTGTTTATTTTGTTAAGCGCTAGAAGAAAAATCCTGTTTCGACGGCAGCCACGTATTTGTACTCAGGCCGTCACGTTTTAAGCTGCTGGTTGCTGCCGGCAGATCCTTTTCCCTGTAACTGCAGCCGCTACGACGGGCCCGCGCTCAGTCCCCTCCGGCCGCCCAAACGCGGACACCGCCACCTCTCTCCCTTTCGGTATATAACACTTCTGGAGAGCCTGGACTGGACAACGTTCTGTGTATGTTCTGAGTTCAAATTTAACATCCTAAAACAAACCAAAATACGATGCATATTTGGCTTTCACTTTTAGAAATTATTCGTACAAGTTTGTACTACTGTGAAAGGTTTCTGATACTTTTTATTCACCAACCATTATTTCGTTCTATCTTTTCTACAGTGTATGGTAACCTTCCTTCCTCAAAGACAGGTTCAAAGACCGATGTTTGCAACATTCAGTCCTGCCTTTCCAGGGCTGCTGTTGGGGACTATCCAGGCGCGGGGAAAGGAAAGACGGCGCTTCTATCAGAAACCGTGTTGTAAAAATACCGATCAATCAAAGCAAATTCTCGTTGCCATATTTCACTGTTCTCTCTGTAACCTGCCGCACCACACTCTCACCAAAACTGCAAACAATTACTTCTTCCCACATCAAAGGTACGGGATGAAACTGTAACCGCCAACCTCAGATACAAACTTCCCCTTTGTTAAAGCACACTTTAGTAATATGCAAGTTGTTGCTAGTATTATTTTGAAGAAGACCACCCAAGGGTTACCAGATTTATAATACTTTGTTTTTACATATGTTAGAGCTGATCTTAGTTTATTAAGACACAACTGAGTCTGCTTCCCGTAGTGTACATTTTAAAGTCATTTTTAGAATTTACTACTGCCCTTTCGAAACCTTTTGCGCATGTTGAAAGCAGCTCCCCGTAACTTCCTGCTTGAAAAGAAACCTGCTTAAGCAGATGTTTTTGGCTTACAGACACTAAGTAATGGGCACAGTGCGAGTTCAGACAAGCGACGCTGCTGACCATTGCCAACAGCGCCCAGCTTCTCTTCAGAGCAGAGCTGCCGCTCTTCCGCAGATCGGAAGTGCAGCGGGCGGAACATCTCCCGGCAGCGGCAGCGGCTCGGCTGCGCGGCCTCGGGGCCGGGAGCGCCGGGGCCCGCGACGCGGGGCGGCGGCGGCACTGCTCTGCTGTGCTAACCAGCCCCTACAAACCCCTGTCCTGTAAGCTCGGTTAATCTTTGAAGACATTTATGACTTTCCACTGCAAGCTCTTCCGTTTATTGTCTCTTAATTTCGCTACAGTTTCATGCATTTATTATGGAATTACTTGTGCTTCAGCTACTGGTTTTGAATGTTCCAAAACGCTGCAGCTAGAACTACAAAGAAATGCCATTTTGTATGCCCAATGGCAGTGAAACCTCCAAATTATGCTATGGAGACACAATGAGCACTACATCATTTAGAATAGTTATTTTTTGCCATAATTTCAAGCATATAATACTTGAAGCAGGTAAACCTTGGGAGCTAACGGCATTAGGGTCCACTATCTTTACATTTCAAATCAACCATAGTATTAGCGTCCTTGGTTATGCAGAGGAGTTTGTGTGGGCTGAGAAAGGCTACAGGCATGAGGCTCATAATAACAGCAATTAATTTGTGAATTTGACAATCTGACCAGCGGCACTTTTTACTGAAACTACCCTTAATTACACCATAACTCTGACTTACCTGTACGTTTGGTAACTGTTTCGGACTTTGATGCCTCCTTTTATGAAGCTAACCATATTCTCATCCTGTTAGAATAGAAACACATTAGTGATATGGATTTTTAAGAATTATAAAGGGCATTTATTTCTCTTGAGATGAACAAGCCTTGAACGCGTCATGACATAGGCAACAGAAGTCTCTAAGAAACAATACAAAGATTTTGGACTTCCCTCCTATATTAAATTATTTTTTTACTCTGTTGAGACATATACACTTTATTTTTATACCTTCTGAAATTAGTTTAGCCCTTGTGGCCTTTGGACCATGCGTATTTGCATCAATGAACATAAGGACTAAGTAATGAATGGCACCCAAGGCACGTGTATTTGTGGCTGTTTCAAAAAACAGCTTTCTCTCGTTTGTCCCTCAGCGCAGTTGAGATCCAAACACCTCCTGGCTCGGCCTGAGACAGGAATTACTGCTTGTCCTCGGGAGTCTACACCATATAGTTTCCCATCCTAAAAAGGAAGCAGGGTAATTAAAGTTATGCAGTATACACTCCTTCTGGTCCGAATATTCAAGTATCTATGAGATCCATGCTAACATGGTAAGATGTTACACCAGAAGCTATATCGAACTGAGAACTTACAGCAAAGCGTATTTGAGGGACCACTAGTTTACAGCTGTACCCCAAAGAGGGAACCTAACTTTCCAGTGGCGCTTTCTTGCCTTGCTCATCCTATCTGATCTGTCACTCTGGTTTGTTTTGGTATCTGCTGACGGTTTGGGATAGGAAGACTACACGTGTTTTAGCAGATTACTTTTCTGTGATGGCATTTTAAGGGGCTATATGAAGCACCGTGGAGAAAATAGCTTAGATCAGGTGAACATTTGGTTGTTTTACTGTTCCTGTTAAGGATTTGGGGCCCAATTGTACTTACTGGTATGTACACAAGACAGAACCTGCCTCAAAGAACCTTCCATCCTCCTCTAAGTCAGGAAGATATTTCAATCAAAGTTACAGTTCAACTTCTTACAGACTTTGCTTTTCAGGAACTAGTATGGGCAGCCTCATGCTGAACTGCCCGTGTCCTTCACAGCCACCCGTAACCAACGTGACCAACAGTGACAACTGAGGACAGGAACTATGTACCATAAATGAACACGTAATTCCTGATGATATATCCCCAGAGACTTGAATTCCAACCACGCACAGACAAATAACCACTGAGAAATATGATCCTGTTTTCATTTGTTCTGTAGAAAGTTCAGTTTTTAATTAGCAGCTGGGGGAAGGGGTATGGCAAACCTAACCACATGTAAAAGTTCAGTCGTATTTTCCTTTCAGTGGAAAATGGAAAGAAGATGGTTTAAAAATGTTTAAATTCAGCATTCATTATACAAACAACAGAAGTAACAACGTGAGAATAATCCAGCCCTTGAAAAATCCCGAGACTAATTTTTATGTGTTTTCAATCAGATTTGGTTATTTACATTAAGCAGCAAAACTAACCACTTCAACAGCTGTCGGAACCAAGTACCTTTGTTTCATTTTTAAAACCAGTTCATGTGTTCATGAAAAACAGAACACAGAATAGAAAAGGAAGCAAGTAGACAGAGATTCTTTATGTGGAAAGGACAATAAATTATTGTCTTACTCTCATGTATCTATAAACATTTTTAAAAGCAGACACCTGTGAAAATAGTGCTTAAAACAAAGAGACACTTTTCAGAGGCACAAAGAAGTTCTGAAAAGCCTTGCTTCCACAGCTTCGGATATTGCCCGAACCGTCCCCAGGGCGACAGGCCACTCATGACCCCAAAGGAACATGGGAACAGGTACCTACACCTTGGCTATTTCAAAGTCCAGCATTTTACACTAAGTCACCATCATCACCGCTCTAAAATCCTTCAGAAGCAGCTACTCTGGCTACTGGTTTGCCCGGAAGCGATGGTTTCTAGCAGAGGGCACGGCGGACCGTTGACAAAGGTTACGCAGCTCATAAACTATAACCAGCGCAGATCGGAGCCCGTTTGACAACTCCCAGACATCATAAAATCACCACCTGCATTTCATTCTCTATCAGCGTCTGCGAGCCAAGAGGCAGAAGCCCTTTGTGAATGTGACTTTGATTATCTCCTCTGCAAAGATGAAACGGGCCACTGTCATATAGCAAGTCCGGCCAAATCAAGAAGAAAAAACAGTTATTTCAGCTATGATTAACAATTTAAATTGAAAGCTGGAGCCCAACTAAGCATTGCTAACGTCGATCCATCAAACAAATCAAGTTTCATTGGTACAGACAGATAAAATTCAAAGAAGAAGGAGAGCTCCCCTCCTTTTAGACACAGGCGGCACTGTTCAGCAAAAAGCCTGTGAGGAGCCTAATAGACCATAACAGCTGTTCAAGGACCAACAAGTGAGAAAGCAAACACCCAACGGACTGAAACAAGAGTCTCGCTTGCACTCCAGCAGAGCACAGCTTCAATAACCATCCTTTCAAAAAATAATATAAAAAACTCTGATATCCCAATATAGAGTGTTTGAAACATCACTGCTGACCACAGTTCCACCGCACACATCCGAAAGGGGCTGGAGAAGGGCGTCACAGGGGACTCAGTGATATGCGCAGTGAGTCTACCACTTCAAATAATCATGAAGGACAACAGAACATTCTACTATCTCATCAGCAGGTAGTCCAGATAAAATCCAGATTTAATACGGATGAGATAATCTTACACCATCAGGTCAAACTAGGGTCTTCTACCGTTTCATTCATTTTAAGAAATGAAACCTGAACTTCTTTCCTCCCAAAGAGCCCTCGGGAATCCGTACCTGGAGGAACGTGAGTGCTGCTCTCTGAAGCAAACATTCAGCATAGCAAATCTCCGCGTGGATTTCCTCTGGTGTCACACAGAGCAGGGAAGAAAACAAATCAATCAGACAGAGTAATTGAAAAACGCTTGGCCTGTGAATACAGGAATAAGATCACAAAGCTCAGACTGAGAAAACGTTTTGAAATTTGCTGCAGTGTTTCAGTTCCGGACTACTGAAGTTACTCCAAACAGCAAACGACACGCAGTTCCAGAAACTCTGGAGGAATTCCTCTGGTGCTTTCCAGGAATTCTGGATCTAGAACCTTTCTAGGCACTTCCCTACTTCTTTCAAGGTATTTCTTTACCCAGTAACTATTGGAAATGCCGAGTCATCAGCCAACAAAAGTTAGTAATTTTGGATGTGGTGACACAGCAATTTTGGAAATGCCACATCAGCAATTTTGTCAGCGAACTCACAGTCTGCAAAAACATCTTGGGTGAGCAACTCTACACAATTCACACTGCAGCAAAAAGGAGATGAAAACACGATGCATTTAGAGATAGATAATCTTACCTTCAGTAAAGCGCTCAAGGGTCTGCCTATGCACAAGGTTGTTGATAGAATCAGCTACTGTTGTTTTCTTCCTGAATCTGCAGAAAAGTGAGTTTGGTCATTCTGGACACGAAGCATCAACAACAGAGAACGTTATCATTCAACTGGCCACCCAAACAGCCACTAATGTACCCCGGGTGCTCACCAAGTCTCTGCTTCTCACCACATACACAAACTTCAGCATATTCCATGCAGAACTTAGTCAACATGGTCCTCCTGGGGTCCACCTTTTACCCTTTGTGTGCAGAAATCTGGCTTTTTGATTTATGTTGTGTGCACGTATGTGTGCACATGTGCGCACAGAGGCGGGAGCACAGCTGGCTCCAAGACAGCACAACCATCACCGAACGGCGAGGTTCCGCAGTGTCTGCAAACGCTAAACAACCTCCAGGCACCGCAGGAGTGGGGACACAGACAGGACAAAGATCTCATTGACAAGAAAAATCAGATATTGCAGTAAGCTGAAGTTCTCAAGGCTAGACTGCTGAAAACCCTAAATTATGCGGTCTGACCTCACAACCGACCCCGCTCTGAGCAGGAGGCTGGAGCAGACGACCTCCCGAAGCCCCTTCCAACCTCCTATGCTTTCTGTGAAATCACATGTCCTTTTTTAGCCTGTATGTCTTTCAAAAGTTTCCCATGAAGACACTATTTATTGACTGAATCTCTCCACGCTTACTTTTGACAAGTGGCTTGCGCTTCCTTCATTGTGTTTCCTGCATTCAGTATGTCCTGAGGGTCAAACGTCATCATCGCTTGCATCTCCAGGATGGTGGCGTAAGTCAGTGCGTGATACATACTATCTTTAGTTCTGCAAGAAAACACAAGGTGCAAAATACAGAAGATGTTTCAATTCGGAGCCATGAGTAGGTATTTAACATAACAAAGCATAAGAACTAACCACATGGCCAACTATTCGGGGACCATAGAATCACAGGGTTTTTTACTGGAGTATCTAATGAGTACTACAACACGTGATGCCAATCCAATTCTTCTTCTATTTTGGGACAGCTACTCAGGACAGACTCAAGGGGATAAGTAACACAATATTATAGCCACAGTCAAAGTGGAATCTTTTCAAACAGATCTCCCCAGCAGAAGCCTTCCAGTCCACTCCAAACAGAGCGTTTTTTCTCCTCTCTTTCTCTGCCGACCTTCCACCCAAATTGTTCAACTTAGATATTCTTCTGTGGGATTTCAGACAGTGCCTCTTTTGCAGAAAGTCAAAAACGTTGGCATTAGTGCAAAGAAAACAATAAACTCCAACCTGCAGGCATTGCCAGCACCTTTTCCTCTGGCAGAAGTTTTTACACTGCGCACGTTTACAGCGCTCAGGCAGTACCCATGGGTTCTAATCCTTTGCAAATGAGTTGCAGTATCTTCAGGCCTAGAGGTCCAACAGAGATGACTTGGGAAATACACCGAAGGGAAAGCTCAGATGAATTCCTGAAACTGTAGCCCTCGCTAACTCACTTCTGACAAATAGCACAACTTGGACAAATGTTGCTAAAGAGCAGTAATATCATCCTGACTTTCTTTGTGTATCTGCTTTTGAGGTCTAGGGACACCCAGCGCTGGCACGGACAGCGTTACACCGATACCTGGTGCTTCCCTTCCAGCCCTCACAATGACAACGAAGGGTCACGTTCTCCAACACGCCTGGCACAGAGCAGGCTGGCTGTACTGAGGAAACTTGCAGGGAACGCCTTTAAAACCACCGCAGTCTGTGTTTTGTGGCTGTCCCTAGTTCCTAGTTGCCCTCGCCACATCCACAGGCTACTTAACAAGCTGCTCTAACCAACCCCTAAACCGACCCTGCATAAAAACCATTCTGGGACATCACCAGCTGCCGTGAGTCCTGTGAGCCCCAGACTGTGCTAACATCCATCCCACCTCCAACACGAGCAAGAAGAACAGACAGATCATGAAGAGGTAGGTTTAAAATCCAGTGGAGTCAGGACAGCTCTGTCTTGGCCTCCTGCGTTACAATAATACCAAGTAGAAAAAACATGAACATACCATAAACCACCAGCCTGATGGAGTGTTCCTGCTCGTTTGATTATCATCAGCCTCAGGGCGTGCAGGGAAAGACACTTCGTCTCATGTTTATTAAAACAAAACCCTTCCAGAGGTTCAAATTCAATGTACAAAGAAGGCACTAAAATAGTCCCCTTCCAGAATGTTAGGAATTTGTTTTCAAAATCAAAGCAGGTAAATACTAAATTCACTGCACTAAAAGGAAAATCGCTACTTTTGATATGTATGTAAAGAGGGATTTCCCTCTACAGTAATTTGCTCCCGATCCCAAATTGCACCTGCCCTAACGAATGGTCCCATCTATTTTGTTTCTTACATTTTAAAGGAGATATTAATTAATGTTTATCATTAGTCAACTGATATTTATCAACACTAATATTTACTCTCTTCTTCTCAGTGGCTGGGAGGCAGGTAGAAATGCAACTAAATTTAACAGTTTTCTATGCTTTTCATACTAACCATGCAATTAAAGTTGCCAGCTACATCCTGGCATATTGCCCGAAGTCTTAAGGCCCGCGTTTTGTATGGATGGATACAGAATGAAACTTGATAGCTTTTTTAATGTTTGCTTCTTTTGATTTCTCAGCAGCACTTTCCCCAGGACACTGTTGGAGTTAACAAGCCTTTATGACATAAACACAACCAATATTCTGATTAATGACTTATCCCAGTGGTTGGTATCACATGGCCGAATAAGAGGATTACAAGTAATATCTTCAGGCAGTTACGGAGTTCGGCCACACGCCTGTTCTCCAACTAGGGTGCAATCAGTCACCTTGTAGCGCTCTCCTTTCCTGAGCGCTGATGGAGAACACGGTTACTCTGCTTGAAAACAGGTACCTGAGAGGGGATGGTGACAGCTCCTCCCTCCAGCTGAAGTACGGAAATCAAAAAGCTTGGCCTGTGTTGACATCAGAATTGACCCAGGGGCTCGTATTTTTTATGGAAGACACAGAGCCCAAAATCCTTTTGTAGATCCTTTTATACTACGCAGCAGGCAGGATACGCAAGGTCACAGAAACCCCAGGTTCAAGTCCATGCCCCCACCGAGTATCAAGATGGCGGTGAGAAGTGAAACAAATCCAACAGCACAGAGTGACAAAGACCCTCCACAGACCCACCGTCCCTTCACCCAGGTGCACCCAGGAGCGAGAGGCTCAAACCAGATCTGTGTCAGGAGAACGTGGTCACAGGGGCCTCAACGCCTTCCTCAGCTTTGATCAGAAGGTCCACCCCGTGTCCAAATAACCCACTAGCCCTACTACATGGGCTTCCACAGAAAGTTTCTGTTCTGATGAATCAGTGTTTTCGAATAAAAACCTGTTTCCTAGGAAACTCCCAACTAGCTTTAAGCTTACAACTAGAACAGACCATTCTAATCAATCCCCAGCTGGGTTCCCTAGTTACCAGGAGCTGCCAGTCTGGTCTAAGCCTGATCTAAGCCAAAAAGCTGCCATTCAACAAGGGCACCCCTGAACCCTTTTGATCTAAGCCATTCTCCAAAAGTCGTAACCTAGTAAATTGTTTCAGCTAGGAGGCTAAAACAACAATTAAGAACATAGAAATAATGACCTTCTTCATGTTCTTGACATTCTTTACAGTCAGTAGCCAACATGAGCTTTCTGCAGAGCTGTACACCACCTTCATCAAGCACTGTCTAGAGCTTCACTCTGTCTCCACGTGCCTCCCCTTCCTCCCTCATCACTCTCGGTTTGACGATCACATCTTCTGTGTTAGATCAGTTCCCAGAGAGAGCTCCTCCGCCCCGCTGAACAACCTCGCGTTTGCTCGTGTTCTGCTAGGGCAAGAACATTTCACCACACCAGGAGAACAGTCTCCTTAGTAACCTCTTCAAGCTTTTTAAAGGTCGGAGTATACAAGACAACATTTTTAATATTGTAAATTTGGTTCATATTAAAAGTTCCAGTGATAGCAAATAGGTACCAGAGAACTACACTCTTCCAATAAGAGTTTCACAATTAACCAGCAAGACAATCTCTTCACGCCTACCTGAGATATTCCTGCACCAAAGGACTGAACTGGACGTTCAACCACAGCCACCCTGGGATTAACACTCCACCAGGTGCTTTTTGGAGACTATTTTCAGAAATAAAAAGTCAACTGCCCGCAATGAATCATCCTCATATTGTTCTTACGACACTGCAAGGAGCAGCACACGTGTTGCAGATCATCCAGCAAGCCAGATTACTTACTCTGTGCCACTAATTTATCTTTACTATTTACCATTCTCCCAAGTGATCTGACATCAGCAAACTATCAGGTGGCTATGTCACGTTTTCCTTCAGGATAATTGGTTAAAGTACTAAAAATTTCTTGGGGAAGAAGAAGGGACATCTCACCAGAAACAACTCCATATCTGTTTGCAACTACACGAAGGCTAAAATCTAGTCAGTTTTAACCAATTTACTCAATGTGTCTCTGGGCTGAGGAAGAAGATTGAATTTTCTCCCCACTCCAGTGACCAGACGGTCTCTGTGTCACTCACTGTCACAGTTAACAGGGTACATATTGAAAACCGCTGCTGCGTCTGGTGACTGAATTTAAGGAACTTCTTAAGAGTTCTTAGTGTGAATACTCCACATAAAAGATTAATTTAATTAAACTTACTGCAGAAACCACTAGATCATTGGAGCCCACTATTGTACAATGATTGTTAACGATAATGAAGACTCTAAAACCTATAAGGCAGCTGAGGAAACAAGACAAGTTACATAACATGAAGCAAAAAATGCCAGATGATTTTTTCAAATGAAACAAGTTATCTTCTTTATGGTGGATTTGCTTTTCTAATAGGAAAAAAGAAAACAAACAAAAAAGGAGCTTTATCTAAACACGTCTGGACACCATCCTCAGATATCATTTTTAAACTGCTAGGAAACGCCTTTTGATTTTAACTCCTGTGCACTGCCAAATCTGTTCCCAGTTACACACGGTACAAATCAGTTGAAAATACACTTATTGTGGAAGACAAACGCGGGTGACTTAGTGAATCTCCAATAACGTAACACAGAACAGAGTATGTCCTACAACGTAAGTGGTGAGGCTGCAACATGGGAGGTATGAAATCCTTTACAGGCATGTAAAAACTGAGAAGTATTTCTTTAAACACAGTATGTTTATCGACGGTGAAAATCAATTTCAAACCTCAGCATGCTCAAAGGCAACAGTGAGGAACTGATGACTCCTAAAGAAAACAGTCCGTATTGCCACCGGTGCGCACTCCACGGCTCCTGCCATTCCCTGAAGACAGGGAGCGTGTCCACAATGGAGATCAGCCTTCGGGGGGACACTCAGCGCCCTGTTTCCGCTTCACACTCACAGAGATCACTGCCCAAGGCAGCAGGAATAAGGGCCTCCTCATAACAACAGGCTAACATGAAAAATCAGTTGCAAGATGGTTTTGCAGTACGGAACATAGTCAGGTGCAAAACCAGTGTCAGCTCATGAAATATGTTCTGCAGGCCCCAACAAATCTGAACGAAAACAACTTACAATAGAAGAAAGATGGATTTACAGGAAAAACGCCCCACGGCCCCACTAGCTTTGCACTGTTTTGGAAACCCCCTTGCCTAAAATCCCTCTCTGTTTTATGCTAAGCACGGAGCAAACATTCCCAGATGGGCACAAGGGCTTTGCTGTCAGAATTTAATGAAAACAGTTATTCTTCTTACCATTTTTATGATATCTTCTGATTATATATAAACACAAAACAACACTGCTGTGAATAAAACCAGTATTATTAATACGTCTGAGCCTACGACGTATCATGAATGTCTTTCACAGAGTTTACTTACATGGTTAAGCTACAGATTCTGGCAGCAAAGACTAAGGCTGATAGCTCAGCAAAGCAGACAGTTATCTCGACGCATATCGAACACACACTACTGCATTACCTAGGAATTTTACTTGTTTTTTCTTGTTTTGTTTAGTTGCCTCATATTCCAGTGGCCTGAAAGAAGGCACGATACAATCTGCTGATGGCTCAAAGGGAAATTCAGTAACTTGGGGAAAAAAAGTGAACTGACCACAAACTTCCACAAGCCAAGAATGCAGGTGGCTTCAGGAAAGGGCACAAAAAATCACAGACGTTGTAAAGATATAACAATTTTAGAAGTTATTTTATGACCTCACTGCTTGCAGCTGGGCCACTATCACACGCTGGGCTGCAGTGTAATTCGGAAACACAGCATATGACCACAACACTGAATTGCAAAATAAGCTGTGAGAAAGTTTCTGCAAGTGGTTATTGAAAGCCAACCAAACAAAAGGAGTTAATACCTAAAGCAATGTGTCTCAGACCAGGCAGTTCATGGTCGGCTGCTCGTTGAGACACAAAAGTGTAAATACACAAATTCTCAGAAAAATACGGGAAGAGGGGGGAAAATGTGACAAAAGATGGTTTCTATTCTCACATACTGTACTACAGCTGAGGGGTTACTTCTTTGGACAACAGGTCTGTACGTTTTGCAGTTATCTGAGATCAACTGTGTTATTTACCCACCCAAGCGTGAAGCACTTATTCTGTCTTCCCCAAAACTTAACACATTAACTTAGCCCCTTCTGAACCAATGGCATGAAGTCTTATCGACCATCAACAGAGAACCAGCTGTCCAGTCAACTCTCCTGAGAAATGGTGAAGCAAAGAAAAACAGACAGAGGAAAACTAGTAAAAGTGATCAACTTACTTCGCTTGTAAAGAAGCTAAAGCATCCGAGAACTTGTTGTTAAGAAATAAATCCAGAGCTGCCATGCACTCATGCAACGCCGCGTTGAGGTCTGATGTAGGTGACCTGCCAGAAAAAGAAAGAATAACTTCAGCACATCTGTTCTCCTTCTACCAGCACATTAATGCTACTTTCAACCCCCCCTCGCCAGTTCCAGCCTTATTCCCATGTATAATCTGCTATTCCACTGCCAGTGACTGCAAAGCATTAAAGTGACTTTTTTTTAACTATGCTCTTACCCTCTGCCATGTGGAAAGTCACTTAAGTTTTGCATTTTCTGAAAATAAGATAAACTGCCAGTACTGTCAATAAGGACCTGGACAAGCAGAAGTTACTGTGTACAAGCGTGGCAGCTTGATGAGCTCAGGTTTCTGGAACACAGAAGCACTGGGTGACAATGCTGATCTGCGTGTAACGCCGACAGAGACTACAGGCTGGTGACATTATGATCACGTTGTCACTTTAAGGATGAGATATTGCCAAATTGCATCAGACTATTGTATGGACTGCTGCTGGAACATCTGCGTTAGTCAGCTCGTGTTCAGCACGGCTCCTGACCATACAACCACGAGAGACGTGCACGTGGGTGAAAATTCCAAGCTGTGCACACTCGTGGGAACATCGCTGTCCCTCAGAAGAGTTCCTGCACTCAGACAAAGAACTGCTGCTGCCTCCCAAAGTCAGGAGATTCTCAGTGGCTCACGCAGGCTGTGCTTTTCTGCTCTGCAGCATCCCCATGTCAGCCTGACCCGTCACAAGTGTTCTCAGCTGGTCTTTGGGTTACTGGCAACAGGATAATACAGATCAGCTGAGTAAGTTTGGCCCAACTTCATCCCCACCAGAACTGCTGGACAAAAAAAACCCACAGAAGAAACAAAAAGTCCTCGTACTAACCAAGTTAAGGTCACCTGGGCAACGTTAGAACAGTCAAAACATCTGCATCTACTGATCAAAGAGCCACACTGCACTACCATGTCGTATATAAATAAGTCTGCACAAAAAAGCTCCCTCAAGAAAATACAAACAAATCCTCACCATGTTTCTGCCTCTGAACAGCTCTGATGTGATCTGCCTTGCGGCTTAGAAACTACGTTACTTCCTTAAAAAAATGGTACAAGACACAGCCTGCTAAAAGGAAAAACAGAAAGCAAAGTCCTGGTGGTATCTCAAGGAAGAGCCAGGGGAGCACAGAGCAAAAGCGTCTGTAATAACCACTGACTGCAGCGGTGGTTTGGTTTAGTTTTTAAAGGTAAAAACTGAAAATAAGAGCATAATTATATGTGTGAAAAACAATTATAAATTTGAGAGAAACATTCTGTGACGCTGTTCACAGCGGCTGCTGTCACCACACTTCAGACACGCTGCAAACCCTCCTGCGCCCAAGAGACTCTGCGAGTGCTTCGCCAGCACTGATAAACCAAGTCTTGACACCCGTCTCAAACAATATGTAATATCATGTCTGCCTAACTATTCTGAGCCTTACTCACTGTAATAATTAAAACTTTGCCAATCATTGTTACATGTTACAATTCTTACCTGCCTTTTAAAAATGTGTTCCTGAACCAAAGAGCATACTTAACATGATATCAAACATATTCTCATCCGTTCTAAAATATTTTACCTGGGTTTTTTGTTTGTTTCTAGTCATGCAGGAGAATTACCCCATTCAACACAAACAAACCTTTTCAAAATATTTGTTTGAAACAGAAAGATGACAAAGAAAAGAACAATGTTGAAGCTCAAAGCACAAATAAGATATATCAATTACTTGGCATATTTTCTGAAGAAGAATTATTTACACAATGCCAGCTCCAGCAAAAAATGCAAGTTGCACACTCCTTTCATGCTCCACAGAAAACTGACATTTGATGTAGCTCCCAAGTAAAGGGCTGAAGACCTGAACACAATAAACACCTTACAGAAATGCTACGCATCACCATTTGTCGCTGTTAACAGTAGGGAAGAAACACTTTAAACTAGAGAGCGCTCAGCGTTTTAGCAAACTGATTAGTCACGCTCCAGCGGCTGCAGCTCCTCTCTTGCTTTTAACAGCAAGATCAGCACTGCCTCCACATGCAAAAACCGCCGCGTGCCGCTACTCACCCTTCTGCCGAACCTCCCGTGTTTTCTGACATGGCCACTGGTGTGCCCGCCTGGGCACCAGCACGCAGCGGCAGCGCCCGGGGGGACGGGGACACGGGACACCGGAGCGCAGCGCAGCGCCTGCCTGCGGTACCCGACCTGCCGCCGCTCATTGCGGGTACCCAGAGCTACCGGTCACCAGCACCACGCTCCAAACCAGCAGTCTGGAAGCCAGCCTGTGACACACAAACTTCGTGTGCCCTTGCATGCTACTGACGTGGAAGGTGCTGCAGCTGCCGGCGCATCTGTGATCTGCAGAGCTGCCTGCAAGCAGCTTCCGCTGCCTCGCATTCAGCACAATGCAGGCTGAAGTCAAACACGCCCGTGATTACAGACCTGAAACAACCAAATCTCTGCACAAGGCAGTGGACCACATTGGAAACCTATAAACCAGAAGAGAAAGACAAACGAGGCCAGCGGATATGCAGGAGAACTGAGGCGTTAATCGCTGCAAATACAAGAAACAGGCAAGAGAGACAAAGTGCTGCTTCTTGGCACGGATTCTCTGCAAAACAGGCTTAAACCCCCCGGCCAAACTGCTGCTTTCTCTTGCTTCCTGGAACTTTGGGAGGCAGTGAGACTTTACATATTCTTTGTCAAAATCTCCCTTTAAAGCCATACAAAATGAGGAGGGTATAAGCAATTTAATGAGCAGAGTGAGATCATCTCGCTGACTCTGCCCAAAATAAACCAGCGTACGCTCCCAAGCTGCCCTGCTGGCGCGCCAGCAGCTGGTCCCGTACGTGAGGAGGGCAGCTCCCCGCAGCAAAAGCGGTCATCGCCCTCATCAGGACAGCCGACCGCAGAACTTACATCAGCTATGATCTACGTACATAAGTTAGTTTCACCAAAAGCATCTTAGGTTAAAAATAATAAATGTATTTTCTCCTGTACATGGCCTCAATTGCTAGATTACACAAAGCAGTACCAATAGTGAAGACATCAACTGCTGAAGGAAGACCCAAAAATTATAAGCAAGTGAAGGATAATTTCAGGATCTGAAGACATTAACGCGCCTGATTAAATCTCTTGCTGTTTTTATGACATCCTGTACAGGAAAAACCTGCGCTGCATTTGGTATAAAAATTATTGCAATAGACCCAGAGGCCGCCCCGCTAATGACTCCATTGAACGTTTATAACAGCACTATGTACCTGGGCCGCAGCATGAGATAAAAGACATTACCTCTTCTTTTTTCCCAGTTGAGAAAAACGACTGGTTACAACTGAAAATGAAGCAGGGTGCTTCCATGGCAGAATCAAAAGCTACTCTGGAAACACTATTTGTTGTTTTCTCTAGCTGTTCATACGATTTCTAATTGATGTTGTATTTCTCCAATAGTCTTTAAAGTTCTGTATGGCGAAGGCTCTGGCTGCTTCTGCCAAGTTCTTCAAGACCTGAGCTGGCAGGTATTTATCTGAATACCATTTCTCTGGAAACAATTATATGCTCAGACAACCTTCTAAAAAAAAAGAGATCTGAAATATTTCCAGATTTAGGCCATCTCCCCTTGGTTTTAGAAGCCTCTTTCCTTTTGTGCTTTTTGGCAGCAGGTCTTGCAAGCACAGTCACACGGTTCTTACTGCGGTTTTACTATTTATGAAATCATCACTCTCTGCCCCAAGAACCATGACTGGGGGTGCTTTGCAAGTCATAATTCCAGTATATCCTGTGGCTTAAGGTACGACCTGATCTCCTTACTCCACAGCCTCCCCATTATCTCCAGTCAGCAGCACAACTGCTCAGGACACCCCAGGCAACGCCCTTTTTGCTCAAACATCCAATCCTTTTTCTGCCAACAGCAATATCAAACAAAATATTTCATTAATAAAAAGGATCATGAACTTTGTGTTCTGCAAAACGCTGAACTACTGACTCGTTTTACCTGAGTAATTATCAGGACTTGGCAAAAAAAAAGTCAGTCTGAAGTTTGTGCCTTTATAGTAACACTTTTAATAGTAATTCAAAAGCTCCTTCAGAATTGTGAAACACTGAAAGCAAGTTAAATCGGTCATATCCAAAATACGGATGCATTTCTCTGCCAAATCTACGTTATCTGCGTAAGTCAGCTGAGGTAGCGTGCACGCAAACTTAACCTGGGGGAAGAGTCAAGCGCGACTGAGCTAAACCAGCAGCTGACGAGAAACCACCACGCGACAACAAAGCGCTGGTGACCCTGGAGCTGACTCTTCTCTCCACTATCGGGAGACTCTCGGAGCAGGAATACTGGACGTACATCGTGTTTTCCCCAACGCAGACTAGTCTCAAACACGCAAAGCAAGCAAGATGCAAGATCAAAGAAAAACATCTAATGGAAATATTACATTCCCATTCCAAAGAAATTTCACATCAAAATCTCTATAATCATACTAGGGACTTCTGTCTCAGGGGCTGGGACGGCACCAGCGCAACGGGGCTCAGAATGACTGACGCTGCCCCCATCTCACTCAGAAACATCGACCACGCGCCTCTGGTGAACCCAGCCTGCGTTCTGGCTCCAGCGCCGCCCCAGCCCTGCCGGTGCTGGCCCCCAGCATCCCCTCTGCAACACGGCGCCCAGACCCGCCACGCCAAGCGCAAAGGAGACAGCTGCTCGCCTGGAGGGTTTGCTGTTAGGTAATTCTGAAGTATTTGTTTTTCATTTTATATTGAACAATCTGGACAATACGGTGTTTTGTCCTCTTTTACTCCCTTTATATCAAAGGCTCTCTGTGAAACACGGTTTCAATTTTTGCGCGATAAGGCTAATACTATGCTATTAAAGTCAACACAAACACTCCGAGCACTGGTAGAAAGGACTGGATTGCACCAACACATATTTTTGAGCTGTTTCAAGCTACCTGCATCAATTGCACATATGCTTATTACTACAATGGTGGAAAGTTCACTACATACACAAGAACAACAATTAGCTTTACGTTCTCTCTATCCTTAGAAAGAGATTGAGAGAGGGTTGCTTCTAGCCACATAGTCAGAAAAAAAAGGGAATAATTTCTTAAACTATCTCTTCATAGAGCATGAAATGGAACTGAAGAGAGATCAGTCTCATGTGCCCACAGCAGACTCATCTTCTTGCAAAGAGGAGGGAGACAGTAAAACCCTCCTGCGCCCTACAGACACGGTGCCGCTTGGGCTTCATCAGCACCGAGACCGCAAACCGTCCACAGGTGTGAGGAGCACCCCCAGGCACCTTTCGAAGGTCCGCATTTCAGTTCTTAACAAAATCACATCTGAGACACGTCCAACGCAACTGGCGCGCTGACACGGAGGCCGCCACGTGCGGTCGATGCCGCCACCGGCACCCGGGTGTCCTCACTGCACGTTCTCATAAATATCACCACTGAATACAGAAATTCTTGCCGTGACTCCACTTTCTGTTCTGATAACGCTGGATAATCAGGGACGCTACACGACACGCTGGGGGTAACTTTCCCGAGCCTTTTCCAGCTGGGCAGGTCATTCCTAAATCGATGACCACCACTCTTCTAGACAGATGACTGCTTTGAGCAACACTGCATTACAAACGTTCTGAGCCCAAGGCTGAAAAAACCCCTACATTCAAAGGAAACAAAAAGCACATCACTTGGGAAGAATTCTTTTCCTCTTTTGCAAACAGTTCCAAAACCACATGAGATCAGAAATAACCTGGGATGAACAGCGCTCTCACTACCGTGAACAGGAGAACCAGTACGCAGCTCTTACAGTCTTTTGTTACTATTCAGTTACCAGACAAAACAGAAACTTCTTCATAATTTGAAAGCAAATAAGTTAATGCAAGAAAATTAATTCTGCCGTATTCCTTCCTGTTCTCTGTGCCAAGCTAGTAACACCTCGGCATTTATCCTTCTGCGTTGTTGAACACGTTTCTGGCCCGTGACGAAAACTCCTCGGTGCCGCAGACACAGCATCGCTTGTAACAGCAGAGCAACTGGAGAGGTTTCAGCATCCACGCTCTCCGCACGTTCTGTACGGGGACACTACAGTGATGCAATTGTGGAATTCAGGCCAGCGCAGCCAGTACTTCAAGTTGCACGTGGAGTAGGACAAAGTTTATTTTTGAGGTTAACTCAGCTCTGAAACTACCAAGCTGCTGATGCCTCATTTTTTGTTTAAGATACTCAATTTTTCAGCCCTTCTGTTTCAGCCAAAGCTTCACAAAACAAAGGGCTGCGGCAAAGCAGTCAAGTGAGCAGAACAAAGTCCAGGGAATGCGCAGACTCGCATTCTGCCCCTGGTTCCACTGCTGTTTAACTTGAACCAAGCAGGATGCAGGTTGCATCACATTCGCAGTTCTCATCCTGTATTTGAACGGGCAAACAATGCAATAAATTCATTAAGGCAGGTTTGTTCAGACAAACAAAACATCCTGGTGTCATTTTTGCAGTTCCCTTTCCGTGTTGTGCTGCCACAACTGCTCACAAAGAGCTAAACGCACCATTGTGGGTGATTATTCACAGTCAGTAGAACTGCCTGCATCAAAGAGAATGGAAAAAACCCCATATATATGCAAAGTATAGCCTGGCGAATTACAAATTAGGAAACAGAGCATCCTGGAACTGCAAGAACCTATTGCAATGTAGGCAGAAAAATATAGCTCACGTCGGGTCAAAATAAAATACAACAAATATCCAGCATTAAAGAAATTTACATGAACGCTGCAATGAAGAGCAATATTTCTTCATAAATCAGCCTGTACTGATGCTTCACAAGTTTTAACAGCTCCTCCTTTTCAGTTCAAATGCTCTACAATCTCTGTCACTTTGAAGGACAGATGTGATTCATATCATGCCTTTTGGGGTTTTTTTACGAGTCTTACACAACCTTGCAATATCCATTCGCTCTCTTCTGACAGCGCTCTGACTTCCCACAGCTTCAGTGCCTCTGCTCAGCACACACTTCTGACACGGTTACCCCGACTGTTAAAGGTCTAATCCTGCTCCTGTTAAAACTAATGAGAAACCAACAAGAGCCGCACTAGGCCACTGTCTCCAATAGTGTTGAGCACATCAGGTACCCAGCAAACAAACAGAAAAAGCATTCAGCAAAATGCAGGCTCACATCTGCCACATTCACAGTGAGAGGCCAGACAAAATCAGTGAGGTTCGCTTTTGTAAGGGGTCAAGGCAGAGTTCTGTGTCGTTTCTGAAATAAGATTCGGTGAGAATTCAGGGAGGGACGTTACGCGACTTTCCATTCTGATTACGCAGCAATAATGCAGACTGACCGGCAGCTCGCTAAGCAGCTGCCCGTGCACCTTCAGCACTTGGCGCTTGTCTCTTGCGGACTCACACTCCGCTGGTTTCAGACGTCAGTGTGGTGACAAACATGAAGAGACGAAGCACACACGCTGGGACAAATGGCACGTTCCTCAAGCAGTTCATCTGAGCTGAAATGGTTCTTCGTTTGGTATTTGGTTTGGTTTAGTTGTTTGGTTTTGGTTGGTTGGCTTCCTTTGATTTTTTTGGTATGGTGGTTTGTTGTGTTTTTTTTTTTGCACTAAATCTATGCAAGGAATTTTGAAAATTAATTACTCCATGATATGTTTTGTTACAACTTAAAAAACTATGATGCTTTTGTTTCAGTTCCATTGTGGAACAGTACTTTAGGTTCTCATACAGAAATATATATAGGAATGACACAAAGTACTTTAACGAGTAGGGGTTGTTGCTTCACGTGGAACTGCTGGTTGTGCCTCCCCGAGCGCTTCCAACAAGCGCAGGTCGTGTTCCGGCGCTGCCCCAAAGCTCCGGCCGGACAGCGGCGCCTCCTCTGCCACCGCGTGAACCCAGCACAGCACTCCCGCCATCACCCTCCTGACCCCGCCTGCTCAATCCACGCTCAAGAACAGAAGCACTAGTACCGAGTTTTCTTGGCACTCCCTGTTTCTAAAGCCATTTTGAAGAGTTATTCTTATTCGATGGCTTCGAGCAGACAGTTCGTACTCTCTCCATTTCAAAGCAAAAAACAACTAAGTAAGCTACATGAGGACAAAAGCAAGAGCACGGCTGATTTTGAACTCAATCGGAACAGTGTGGGATCCTTCTGGCTTCTTTTCTCTTTGACAGGAGACACGGACTGGTCGAAACCAGAAACTTGGATGCGTACGCAGTGAGAAGATTTCATGCGTTCAGGGTGACAATTTCAGCTAGAGCCAAAGAGAAAGGTAAAATTGCATGGAAGTCCAGGATTGCATTCTATTCGACCTGCATTTGACGTTCAAGCCATTAGGCCACGTGTATCTGAATTACCATTTGAACAACTACTCTCTTCTCATAGTTGTTTTTTTCCACAAAAGATAAAAGTTCTATTATCAAAGTGAAGACAAAAGCTGAAAATCTGCAAAAACAGCAGGTCATGTTCCATCACTCCTACTCAAAAAACCTGGCATTTTGTTTTTAGTTCTAACCAGTCCACTAGACCATCGTGTCCTCCAACCATGAGCTAAACGTTTCAATCTGCTCCCAAAATACACCTGAAACCTAAGAAACCACAAGCTCAGCCCTGCAAAAACATTGTCTGGGAGCTTCGTTGGGGTCTTAAAGGAGCATTTCAAGTAAAATGTGAACTACGATAGGGAAACAGTAATATTTTTTTCCCAAAATTAGCAAAAATCCCGATATGCATATATGTTTTCAACATTTTGTAGTACAGCAAACAAAACATCTGAAGCACTTTACGTCCCGGTGCAACAACCGAACACAAGAGCTGGTTCCAGCAGCTGGAGCTGCAGAAGGATGAGACCCCGCGCCAAGCTCCCCAGCAGCCTCGGAACAGCAGCGACTCGGGACAGCCCAGCCCAGCACGACTCGGCGGCCTCCCGCCTGCCCTGAGCGCAAGGCAACCGCAATCCCTCGGCCTCTGCTGCTGCTGTTGTCAACGCAAACACGAGACCTGGAAGTTGCTTCATGCCATTTAAAACCATTGTTGCAAACAACATTGAGAATAAAAATAAAACGGCATTGAGAATAAAAATAAAACATAATTTTAAAATTTGGTGGTCCACTAAAGAGTTATCGAGAGAGAACATGGCAATAAAATTGAACAAGGCTATTAGAAACACTAATACGTGACATTTTGGATGATTAGCAAGGACTTTGCTGCTTTAAGTCGCACTAGACCATCTACTTCCAGTCTCGGCAATAGCTCTAATGTTAATACAGATGCCAGCAAAAAATCTGTATTCTTGTGTACCTTATATCATCTAAAATTCAGGAAACATTTTCCATCATGGTTTCTGCAGATGAACTGAAGCCTGGGGCTTAGGTTTGCTCTTTTCAACTTTAAAATACTGGGAAAACATGCAGGGAAAGAGCAAAACACCATTTCCAACATTCCACAAAGAGCCACAAACGGCCCCTCTACCTCTCTTCTACTGCTCGCTGACCTCTCAAACAACTGCACTCTTAAAAGTTCCTACTCCTGCATGCATTACAAAGCAGATGTTTTCAAAGGTATTATGTCAAACAGGCCTTTAACGCAGCCACATCTACAATTCAACGTGCTGTCATCAGCGAGGAAGAATGCTATTTGCACACCGATTCAGCTCGCGAAGAACCAACTCCCGCACACGCACACAACGGACGTGTGTGTGTTTTAGGGGCGGCGGGAGCGCACCCGTGGAGAGGGGAAAGGCAAGTTCCACCTGCCGCTCCGTGGGAAGGGCGAGCACCGAGGCGTCGAGTTACAGCCACGGCAAAGTGCTGCGAACTGCGCAAAGCGCCCAAGAGAAGCACTTGGGTCCTCCACAGGGTTCGGAGACACGACACCACACTCGAATAACTCTTTGAAGACCAACGTGAACTGCTAATTACCGAAGGGCTGCAGCACAGGTATGTAGGTTCGCTTAAGATAATACTTTTGTCTAAGGAAAAAAAAAGGCCCCGAGATAAAGAAAAACGGTTTCTGCCCCTTCAGTCGCTGCACTCAGGTCGTTAAGCAGATGGAGAGTCGTTTGTCCATCGTTGCGTGCGCCTGGGGGGAAAGGCCCCAGGGCCGCAGCCGGGAGACGGGCCGGGCTGAAGCCACAAAGGCTCCGGCTCCCCGCAGCCAGCCGGGAGTGATCAGGCAGGCACCAGACTCGATTTACGGGCTCCAGACCGAGGCGACTGCTGACCCGGGAAACGAGCCGCCCTCAGCCCCCATCTGGCACCGCAGCCGCCCGCGACCAGACCCTCAGCTCCGGCCGGCACCGGGACGGGTGTTCCCGCCACCGCCGCCCCCTTTTCCGACCCGGGACGGAGAGTCCCCAAAGCCTCAGGGGCGGCGCCGCTCCCCGGGGGAGACCCCGCTGCACGCCCCCCCGCCAGCCCCATACCGGGTGTCACCGCTGCTGCCGGCCCGAGACTCCATGGAGGCGTCACGAAGGGCGTCCCCGGCTCCAGCGGCTGCGGGAAGGGAGGCCGAGCCGAGGGCTGGCGGTGCCGCTGCTCCGCGCCGAGGCCGGCAGCCGCAGCCACCCCGCGCGCTGCGAAGCGGCGTCTCGGCGCATGTTCGGGCAGGGCCGGCCCGGGCGGAGGGGCCGCCCCCGCAGGTGAGAGCGGCGGCGGCAGCGCCCGCCCCTCCGGCAGCGGCGGCGGCGGGCAGGGAGCGGGGCGCCGCCCTCCCCGGAGCGGCGGGAGTCCGGCGTTCCGCTGGGGCCGCTGCGGGCCGCGGGGTCTCCGCTGCGGAGGCGAAGGGGTTGAGCCAGCAGGTGAACTGCGGGGAGGCCTGCGGGAGCCCCAAGAGCAGCTGAGAGGAAAACACGTACTGTGTGCTAGAATCAGAGTCATTTATTCCTCTTCAGAAAAAGACAAACCCAGGAAAATATAATTAACATTTAGCAGAATTTCTAATTAGCCTAGACTTTGTAGGAGCCTGTTCCCAAGAGAGTGTTTGCCTGGGCGGAGAAACACAACGGTCAGTGAATTGTACAAAAGGAGTAACACCCAACAGTGTTTACAGTTCAGATTTATCAGTTTGTGAACAAATTATTTAAAATAATACAACTCGAAAAAGCTAAACCAATTGACATTACTAACAGGCATGCAAAACTGAAAAATTGTTTTTATTTGTCCACTTGTATCAATCATGCAACTTCAGATTACAGGGATAAGAACAGATTAACAAAATAAAGGAGTTTGTGGAAGGAAGTAAGTGGGGAAAGAAGGCAAAGGTACATGCGGCCCAGGGAGTGGCAGGACAAACAGGACTGGGTTGACATTTAGAAACAATGGGCACATTAATGAGAACAGTGGGTGTATAAGGTTAAAAAAGGAAAGAATTTGTTAGCTGCACGCTGACAACGTGGCTGGCGGTGTGTGGAGCCACAGGCCCCGCGCCAGGGCACCGCGCAGCCGCTCCTGACACTGACAGTGCGGCTGGCGGTGTGCGGAGCCACAGGCCCCGCGCCAGGGCACCGCACAGCCGCTCCTGACACTGACAGTGCGGCTGGCGGTGTGCGGAGCCACAGGCCCCGCGCCAGGGCACCGCGCAGCCGCTCCTGGAGGAGCTGAGACAACCGCAGACCTCACCTGGCCTGATCCGCCTGAGCGTGACTCCTCAGCCAACGGGCCGAAATTCGTGACTGAGCTGGATAAATCAAACATTTTTGATCAATGATGGGCACTGTAAGGAGTGGTGACAGGCACCTTCACAGAGCTATTTTGGTGCAGATGCAAAGCGCCTGTTACATACCTTGAGCTTTTCGAATTGTGAGGCTCACACATTCCAGCTCACAGGTTTCATAATGAAGAGAAGACTCTGCACTTCAGACACAACCCATTTTCAATAGCCAGCCACATTTAACCTAAAGAACGTTTTCTTTAATAATCACCCCAGAATATACTCTAAATTGCTTTTTCCAGCTTTTAGGAATTCTATGTTGTAGGGACAGGTGAAAAAGATAAAACAGAAAGACAGATTTGTATCATTAGCTTAACCGCAGTTTGAATTATTCTTCTGAGCATATTATTTTATGTTTGTGAACAGTTGTGCTTTTAATATCTGACAGTAAAATACATATTTTTAAATAAATGGATAGCATATTAAGCAAAATTAGATAGTTTAAATCTACAACTCTAACAGTCAACAAGTACTTTTACATACAGTTTTCAGGGTTCTAGGTCACTGGTTTCAACCTCAACTGAATTATTTATTCAGTAAAAGTTATTACTGGATGTGGGCCCAAAATGGGATTCATAGTCCAAGCTCCTCAGAACTCTTTAGCACTCAAAGACCCCAGTCTATGTTACAGAAGAGCATTGAAAAATAAGGAGGTATTAATAGAGCTTTGGAGAAGTATTAAAAAAAAAAATCTACAAGAAGAATTTTATTTAAAAAACTATTAAGCCTTTCGAAATTAGCTTTTTCTGTGTGAGGGACCACACCTGTTCCTGTAACATCTCAAGAGAGACCAAATTCTGTGGAAAACACTCCTAAAGACCTTTTGGCTTTAATATAAGAAGTTCAATGCTATATAGTTCAACAGTATAAATATTAAATCTGTCCACACAGGAAAATTAGTCTGAGCAAGTCGATCAGGATGAATCCTTGTATTGACCTGGGCACCACCAGACAAAACCAAGAAAGTCAGCGGTTTGCAGGTGCTGTTACAAGGACCTGGTGCTGGGACAGACCCCTGTGTCAAAGGGAGGAATTTCACCCTGTATTATCAGCAAACTATTAGGAAACCCTCAAGAAAACACTTCTGTCAAATTCTTAATCTGTGTCCAGTTACTTGTATAGCCCTGGAATCCATCTCTTCTATAAGATACACACAAGTAAACGAGATAAAATACCTTTTACTGTGGACAATATTGTCATTCTAAATTAGAGCAGTTACGTAATATGCTATCAGACCTATTGTCACTTAGAAAACAGGAAGCAGATTAGCATTAAGAAATGGTTTGTCCAAAATGATTTAATAAATTGGCACGAGATAATGAGAAACAACATCCTGACCTCTTCAACACACACCCAAACAATGCAGCATTTCTCCCTCTATCGGCTAGTTACCTGATCACCTGCTTTAAACACTAATGCTTTTTGTTTTCAGTTTAAAATCTAAGGTCCTAGCAGCTCTAGATACCTCAATTTTGGCACAACGGGAATTCTTAAGTCATTCTGAGCAAGGAATGGCAGTGCAGGAGGTATTATTTATGTATTTTTTTATTGTTCATGTTTCTTTAAACAGAGGGTGGATGAAAATTACTTCTGTTACCTGGTATTACTGACCTTGACTTGATGGCTTGTCACCTGAAAAATTAGAAGTTCCTTCCCATCTTTTCTGGGGTAATAGACACAAGCAAAATTTTCCGTGAAGCTTCCCACGAAAACCTGCAACAAGGGATTCTCTTACTCATCTGTCAGTCCATAAGCACTAGAGGAAAGTGTTTTTACCTCCCCCCCGCTTACTTTTCTCCACATAAGAAATCTCTTTATATTAAGCTGTCTGCCCTCCCCGGGCGGGTACCGAGTTACAGTTCTGCAGTGAGCACAGAGCTGCAGGCTCGGAGCTCCCTGGGAACACAAGCTTTCCAGCTGTTTAGGTAGCGAGTTTGACTGCTGCTATGAACAGCAGAGATACCATGGGCACAGAAGGGTGCCCAGACCGTCTGGGTGGGTGCTGCTCCTCCCCAGCGGCGGCTGTGCCGCAGCCACCACTGCGAGTTCGGTTTGTCCCTCACCCACCGTCACCTTCACCTGTGGTGAAGCAGGCAGTTTTCCAGAACGTCACTTGAATTCAACCTATGCCAGTTCCTTCATTAAGCACCTTTATTGCCATTTTATTGTTTGTCAGTGCTTCACCGTAATATAACAGACTTATCATCAATCCCCAGTACATTCTTCCAATGCAGTTTCTAGTTAAGTTGCTTCAGGTAACTTGCACTGGGAGTGTAACTGTCAAGTTCATCTGCTGGACACTAGAGCATCTCTTGAACCTTTTGAGTGCAGTGGTCTTCTGTGAACACAACAGAAACCTTCACATGACAGTTAGAACTTCATGGTATAGGAAGTTAGTGAAAAAAGGATATAAAATGATTCAAGGTGATTAGCAACCATCCTCAGTTTCACGATAAAGGGTTAAATAGACTGCATGCAGTTTGGAGGGGAGAGAGGGCTGAAAGCGGCACAACTAGAAGCAAAGTGTGCTCAAGATGGAAACTTGACAGGGGACTTAAAAGGGAAAAAAATAGCCTGCAGATTTCAAACAGCCTCAGGAATGTGTGTGAAACGAAGAAAGCTATTACACTGCCCAACCCAACTCATTAAAAGAAAATAGGCAGAGAGATTTGGGTCCACTTAGATGAGTGTATTAAAACCGAGCGTTACTGGTCCAAGAGGATCAAAGACACCTGTAAAGGGCTGCTGGATTCCTAAACCTCTGGACAAGCAATCTGTACCTTGACATACAGGTGACATTAAGCCGACAGACACATTTAGAAGAGTCATATGTTGGGTCCAACTAAGGATGTCTTAAGCCCTAACTAAGGATGTCTTAAGCCCTGAATGCTGGCAGCAGCCAGCAGAAGATGCTTATGTAGAATACCTTCACAGCTAAATCTTTATTATCAAAACATTTGGGCTCTGCAACCCTCGTGATGGCAAAAATCCTCAGACAAGAGCAGCCTGAATTTTCTCTGAAGTTGCCACAACTCCTAATGGCGCAAGTGACAGCCAGGAAAATCAACCCACTCCCAGCAGACTCCAATCAAACACCTGACATGGTCTGCACTACAGTTGCATGTTGCTTTACAGCTCAGTACCCTTTCAAAAAATTAGGCAAACAGTTCACACTTATGTACTTAAACTTTATTTCTTTATAATTACAGGCTATTGTTAGAATTTTTAAACAAAATGGAATCTATAAATAGAGGCTAATCCCACCTGAACGAGTTTTTTTGTTTAAAAAAAAAGTTAAAACTTCATAAAGTAATGCCATTTAGCTCACAGCAGCAGTTTGTTGGTGTCCGAGTAAAAGTACTATAGTCAGAGTCAGTAACATGAAATGTAACATCAAGTGACTCAAAACTTTAAATTCCCTAATGGAAAGCAGGAATATATATATAATATATACATATAACATTATGTTGGTCCACTGAGTATACATTTTTAACAAAAGATAGGAAACTATGTAATCCAGTTAATCATATGATTTGAAAGATTAGTGTACACTCATTACAAAGATGTATAGATAAGTTATTACTATTTAATACTTGCAAAATTTTAAGTTACTTTTTTTGAGCAGGTGTTTAAATGATAATTTCCCAGTGCAAAAAAAATCCCAGTCAGGTTGCCCATTTTTCCTGAAAAATTGAAAACTACCCTCAAACTGGTGCAACAGCAGCACTGAGGGTAATGGGAAGAGCTTAAACACACGGGAGCGCGGCCGAGTCCTCCCCGTCCTCCCCGCGCTGTGTGTCCCAACTCTCCAGCTGCCCCATCAGAAACACCACAGGTCAAAAGTGCAAGGAAAAATCCCTCTTGGTGTTCATGCTGCCGCCATCCATTCCTCTTACACAGGGCAAAGATTATTCTTCTTGCAACGAATTTAATGAAACTGGTTCTCCAGAATAAGATTTCTTTCAAAATGAACAATAAGTTATTTTCACTAACATTCTATTAACCCTACTCTGACTCAGTGACCATAAAGAAATCATTCAGTTTAAGGTGCAACTATCAGTTGGCATCAATAAATTACATACACAGAAAACAACTGTGGTGGGTTTTTTAAACAAAAAGCAGACTGGTTTTTCTTTCTATTCTCAATCCTATTTCAAATTGAACTTATTAACTTGCCAGTTCAGCTGCATATTTCACAGGTAAGAGTGGCTCAAATAGCAGCAGGGTCTCATATTCTGACAGTCATTTTGGCCAACAGTAAATGTATATGAATCTTAAAATTAATTGCTTTATAAAACAAAATAGCAGGTCTGTCTTAAAACCTATGACCATGCAAGGAAAGCATTAAAGGTTTCAGAAAGTCTCACTCTTTCTGACTTAAGAAGAATCTCCATGAAGATTGTTATTTCAAATCCAAACACGGAGTCCTCAATGAGAGGAAAATCTATATGCATATGTGTAAAATAAAGCACTCCACAACTCTGGCATTACTAAAATCTCTTCAGAAGGAGAAAAGGTTTCAAACGACTAACTGCTTGACAGGAGACAGTCAGCCCTGCAGAATAATCGCTGTGTTCACTTCATGCTCGGTTACCAACTGCTGACAGATTACAGTCAAACTACAACCTTGCTATCTGCATTTTCAACTAATTTGCTTACAGCTGGGAAGATTACTTTGTTCTCCTGAAAACTCGAGAGAAACTGAATGCTAAACTTAACAGTTACTCAAACAATAACCAAAAGGATTGAATTTTGCAGAAACATTTACACCACTTTCAGAAATTTTTAACCTTCTCATAGTTTCTTGTATATATGTATTTTCTGATTAACATTTAAATAGGTTAGGTATTCAGGAACAGGGACAAAACAGTTGACATCAGACAAAATCTTATCTAAACTTCATGCTTCTGATATTTCAGATTTACTGAGTGCAATAGCCAGTTCCAAGTCTTCTTGCTCTTGCTGTTTCAGTCTTGCCAATCGCTCTTTCTCTTCTCTCTCACTTTCCCTCTTAGCCCATTCAATCATGTCTTCCTCAGTAGAATACTGCATTTTTAAAAGACAAAATAAACCAGATCAACAATACAATGATCACTAATACTGTCCAAGTCCTTGGTTTAAGGGACAATTACAGTTTTTCAAAATACTGTTTCTTTCTAGTCTTCAAATATTACTTTTTAATTTTAGTACACTATTAACCCTAAAGCTTAACTATTAAGGACTGCATTGAAGCCACCCAATTGATGTATTTCTATGAAATACACCATGTTTCAAAATTCAGTATTAAGTTTCAAAAAAGCTACTGAGTAGAAAGTGCTATAATTTAAATTCAAACTATTCTGGATAAAAACCAGTCTATATAAGAAAAATATTGAATAAATCAGAACACTTTGCAAAACACACCCCTGCCCACACTGTGGGACATCCTGATTCACCACGCTTTCAGTAGGGATGATTTTTCCAGGTGGCAATGACTGCAAAAATTAGCTGTAGAATGCCTCTGTTTAACTGTGCAGATGAAAAGTGCTTCTGCTAAGAAGCAGCAAAATAACAAGGTGACTGTACAGTCGGAAGCCTCGTGGTAAAACAGAGAAAGGTCAGGGTGATACAAGAGGGGAAAACCAAGAACATTCCACGTACATCGATGTGAACAGAATGTGAATGAGACTTCTGTGGTACAACGATTACAAATCAGAGACAGGTAAGTGTATTATCTTAAATAAAATAAAAAAGGTTACGCTAAAGTTTGTTTCTAGTCGGCATGCACAAGAGGTAAGCGGCAGGTGAAGCCCGTGTCTTCATCCATGTCCCAGTGTTAAGTCTGAAAGGGTTATCGTTATATGCTCCGGCTAGTTTATGCGTTGAGCTGCTTCTTTGGGAAATAAATACAGAAAAGCTTGAGTTTCTCTATAGTTCACTTAGTATTTTCAGTAATCGCAGCTGGAATACTTTTTCCTTCATAAAGATAATTGTTATTTTTGCTTTCTCCTCCACATTTCCCATTTTGTCCTTCAAAGTGGCTTCTCAGTCCCTCGAACTACTAACAGTGATCAATAACAGCATTTGAGAAATCACCATGCCACGAGACATGAGCCAGCGCAAGTCAGTTCGGAGAGCCTGTCGATCCTCAGTTCGCTTCAATCGAGCACATAGTTTATTAGGCCCGAAAGTGAAAAGCACTATGATCGAGATACTGTAAATGCAAATTGCATTTAACAGGTATCAAGCTCGAAAGTGAGATAACGTCTTTCAAAATTCCTATTTGCAAGAGCTCAAGAGAAAAAGAAATAAATAAATATATATATAGGCATGCACAAACCTTTAGATTTGCTTCTACTGCTTGGACACCACGACTTCTATGGAATGGATTCTGGTTATAAAGAGACACTTACTACCTTTTATTTATTTTGTACATACACCTGGAATTTACTAGCCATTCAAAACTCATCGCATTATATTTCATCAGCACACACTGTTATGAGGCTGCTTATCAATATTTCAGGACACTGAAATTATGACCAAACAGTTCAGTGACAGCTAAATTAAAATCACACCTTTTGCTTTATTTTTAATTGGATAGTTAACAGTGTGCTTGTTATAGATGTGTAATGTAAATCTGCTGCACAATCTTATAAAATGGATAGTTCCTAGAACATAGATATTTTTTCTAAAAGCTAGGAGGCTTCCATGAAAAAACCCATAAAAACAATACAATTTAAACATTAACTACAACATTTTGCAGCATTTTGTTTTAGGACAGCCTCAGCTGTAAACAAAATGCAAGTACTGTTTTAACTGGAAACGAGATCCCTTTTGTAAATGGGATACTTCTTAATATTTTAAATTACACTGAAGTCTTCAGCGTGAACAATTCAGAGCTGTCATTACACTGAAACAAACGTTTAAAGTGTTTACTCACAGTACTGAAGTTTGCAAAATTGTTGGGGTCAGGCTCCTTACTGGCGCTGGTGGGAGCAAACGGGTCAGAGAACAGGTCTGCTGCTTGTTCTTCGGGAGTGTCCGGGGCGGGGAACGGCTGAAATGGGTCTCTCGGTTTAAAGGAATCTGAAGAGTCCATTTGACTGGTCGGTCTCTTCCCTTAGATTAAAACGAATTTAAAATAAATTTAAGATAGCAAGTAATAACGTGCCAGAAATAGTAAAAAACAAAAACACAACCCCAAGCCCCCCCAAATTCAAAAGCTACTCGGAATGCAACCCCTTCTAGTAACTTAGTGGACTTGCAGATACTTCAGAGGAAGGGCTGCCAACTACAACAAGAAACCAAACCAAAACGGTACAGTCCACGGTGTCTGAACGGGTGATCAGGTAGAAAAGAACATGTGTATGTTAATGACTCAAGAACACCATTATGTACTGACCAACTATTTTGGGAAGACAATTTCTAATAGCCTTGAGCCCCTATTCTGTCGACAGTCCTTTTGTCTTCTACTTATCAACTGTCCATGATCATTCCAGCCAGACTCTTCTATTATTTGTTTGGATCAAGTTAACACAGTTTCATTCAGAAACCAGAAACATACTTGTAAATCTTCAAAACACCATGTCCCCTCACTATCCTAACACCTGGCACTTCTGTAGTTTTTAAACTAACAGAATGAAGGACTATGGTAACAAGCAATCACAGGCTTAACTATTTTGTTAATCCTTGCTTAAGTAGCTGCAGATAAGACAGAATCAGGCACAAGCGCCCACTTTGTTCTTTTTTCAGCTTAACCCCAGTCAGCTTTCAACACCCTTGAAGACATGAACCCAAATACTTCCAAGAACAGTTGAGCTGAATTTCATCCCATCATTCGCTCTGTATTTTACTGCTTACAGAAAAGGTTTCATTGCAGTTTCTTGATTTCAATTAGCGGGTTCTGCAAGTGGTTCCACACTTAAAATGGCCATATTTTAAAACTTGGTTCTGTTGCTTTTTTAAACTGCAGAATCAAACTAAAGTGCTTATTGTTTTGCATATCACTGCTGCAAGTTAGTCTAAACATTCTTTCATAGACCAAAAGAGATTGTAATTGGGCAGTGATTTAGAGAATGTAAGGTTTGGGCACTTGGCAGATAACCTTGGTGCGGTGGCTTTCACCCGCTGGTGATCAGTTACTGACAAACAACGCGCACTTTTTCTTGAATAATGTGGGAGAAGCAGCTTCAAGTGACAGCTAAGGAATTTTATTTCTATGTGGGACGGACTAGTAAGTGTAAGAATATGAAGTATATAACCCCTAAATCTGCCCCAAAAAATCGTGAAGTGAGGGTGTTTAAACTATCTAGAAAAGCAATAATTTTAGAGGGATGCGAACAGCTCCGCGCACTTCCCAGTAGCGTGATGAATTAAGAGAAACATTTTGGGGCATTTCTTTGAAAAAACATTCCCTTGTTTTGATTCAGACCAAGGGAGTAATTAAAAACAAATACACTTAAGTATCTCCATTTTATATCACAGAATCAACTGGGTTGGAAAAGACCTCAAAGATCATCCAGTCCAACCCTTGGTCCAACTCCAGTCCATTGACTAGATCATGGCACTAAGTGCCATGTCCAATCTCAGTTTCAAAACCTCCAGGACGGTGAGTCCAGCACCTCCCTGGGCAGCCATTCCAATCCTGACCACTCTCTCTGCACAGAATTGCTTTCTCATCCCCAGCCTCAATTTCCCCTGGCAGAGTTGAAGCCCATGGCCCCTTGTCCTATTGCTGATGCCTGGGAGAAGAGCCCAATCCCCACCTGGCTAGAACTGCCCTTCAGGTAGTTCTAGAGAGTGCTGAGCTCAGCTCTAAGCCTCCTCTTCTCCAGACTAAACAAGCCCAGCTCCCTCAGCCTCTCCCCATGGGTCTTGTGTTCCAGTCCCTTCACCAGTCGTGTTGCTCTTCTCTGGACCCGCTCCAGCACTTCAATCTCTTTCCTGAGCTGAGGGGCCCAGAACTGAACACAATACTCCAGGTGTGGCCTCCCCAGTGCAGAGCACAGGGGAAGGATCACTGCCCTTGTCCTGCTGACCACGCTGGTTTGGATACAGGACAGGATACCGTTGGCCTTCTTGGCCACCTGGGCACACTGTTGGCTCATGTTGAGCTTCCTGTCCATTAGTCCCCAGGTCCCTTTCTGTCTGACTGCTCTCCAGCCACTCTGTGCCCAGCCTGGAGCGCTGCAGGGGTTGTTGTGGCCAAAGGGCAGCACCCGGCATTTGGCCTTGTTGAACTTCAGCCCATTGGAATCAGCCCATTTTTCCAGTCTATCCAGATCCCTCTGCAGAGCCCTCCTGCCTTCCAGCAGCTCCACACTCCCTCCCAACTCGGTGTCATCAGCAAATTTGCTGATGATGGTCTCAATCCCCTCATCTAAATCATCAATAAAGATGTTAAACAGGACTGGACCCAACACTGACCCCTGGGGAACACCACCAGTGACTGGCCGCCAGCTGGATGCAGCCCCATTCACCAGCACTCTCTGGGCCCGGCCCTCCAGCCAGTTCTTAACCCAGCATAGAGTGCACTTGTCCAAGCCATGGGCTACCAGCTTGTGCAAGAGTGTATTATGGGAGACAGTGTCAAAGGCCTTGCTGAAGTCCAGATAGACCACATCCACGGCTTTCCCCTCATCTACCAGGTGAGTCACCTGATCATAAAAGGAGATCAGGTTGGTCAGACAGGACCTGCCCCTCCTAAACCCATGCTGGCTGGGTCTGATCGCTTGTCCATGCTGAAGGTGCTGTGTGATTGCGTTCAGGATGATCTGCTCCACAACCCTGCCAGGCACCGAGCTCAGGCTGACAGGCCTGGAGCTGCCAGGGTCAGCTCTGCAGCCCTTTTTGTGGACTGGGGTAATATTTGCCAATTTCCAATCATATGGGACCTCCCCGGTGAGCCAGGACTGTTGGGAGATGATGGAGAGCGGCTTGGCGAGCTCTTCTGCTAGCTCCATCACCACCCCAGGATGGATCCCGGCTGGTCCCAATGACTTGTGAGGATCCAGAGGGCTCAGTAAATCACCAACTGTTTCCTCCTGGAATACAAGGGGGCTATCTGGCTTCCTATCTCTGTCAACCAGCTCCAGAGCTGAGTTGTCCTGAGGGCCACCTGTCTTACTGGTAGAAACTGAGGCAAAGTAGGTATTAAGCTTTCTCCTCATGTTTATTAACTATATTTCCCTCAAAGTCCAACAGAGAATGGAGGTTTTCCTTGCCCCACCTTTTGTTATTAACGTATTTAAAGAAGGACTTTTTATTATCCCTGACAGAATTGGCCAAGTTAACTTCAAATTGCACTTTTGTTTCCCTGATTTTTTTTCTGCATGATCTAGCCACTTTCATAAATTCTTCAGAAACAGCCAGCCCTTTCTTCACAGTCAGTAAACTCTCTTTTTATTTCTGATTTCCTTCAGAATCTCCCTGTTTCGCTGAGCCGGTTGTCTTCCCCGCCGGCGAGCCTTTCGGCGCACTGGTACAGCCTGGTCCTGTGCGCTCAAACCTCCTGCCTGAAGCGTGTCCGACCCTCCTGGGCCCCTTGTTTTCAAGCATTGTTTCCCAGGGTGTGCTCTGAACCAGACTTCTGAATAGGCAAACATCTGCCCTGCGGAAGTCCAGTGCAGAGGTTTTATTAATGGCTCTCCTTGCATCTCTGAGTATTGAAAACTCTATTATTTCATATTTCCATTAGGAAAATTAATTATTTGGAATGGTTATCAAGGTAACCACAGAACCATTTTGAACACGTGCAAATGAAAACAGGCCACTTTTTTCTGGTCATCCATTGATAAGGATGCTGCTGTTCCACTCTGAAAGTGCATCTGTTCACCACAGCATAGCCGCTCCTATACAACGGGTTCATAAATCCTTTTTGTGTTTTAAGTAAGGACCAGGGTAAGAGGAAATGCTATGAAATATTCAAATTACCGTCACTTGTCAACTGTTTTAATGTTATTTAAAATGAAACTGACTACTTGCAAGGCAAGAACATGAACCAATTCTCACACCAACATCAGAAATTAAACACCTCAGTTTAAACTCTACTATTAATACTCCGACATATACTGTGTTTCACTTCTTCTAAGGAAAAAGATGAATACACGTTTAAGTTTCATGCTACAGTTTTCCAAAACATTCATCCATATAGGATAATAGTAAAAAGATGCAGTAGTTTTTAAAGCAAATGAAACTAAGCACAGAAACTTAAAACGGAATACTAGCAATATATTTTCCAATCTATGCAAAAAAACCAATTGAGAGTGAGGAGCCTGCTGTAACACGGGCTTGTTGCAACCACAAGAAGGTGTCGTTGTCTCTGATAACCACGGCCTTTTCGGGAGAGCAGGGTGGTTTGTGTCAGAGAAGACCAGAGCACTCAGCTCTCGCTGAACACGAAACAGCCCAGCAAACTCGGGTTTTTTGACTACGGCACTGGCCAGGTTCACTGACACAGGCCGCTGGGAAGACGCTCATCTGAAAGCCTGAGGCAGTCATTTAACCCTATTTAACTCATTTTGCATTAAAACTAAAGGGTTTGCAATGAATAGAACACACTTCACGCATAATTTAATGCCAGATTCACAATGTGTCACATTAGTAACCATTTCATTTGCAGCCAAGCTATGTGCTTGCAGATACTTGTAATAACTCTGTTTTTGCTTGTTTTCTAAATCCTTTCTTTCTTCAAGGAAAAAAAAACCAACAACAAAATCAAACCAGCCTATGATCCCAAACACCATGAAAAATTCAACTGAGGAAACCGCCCAAGATGAGGAACAGACTTATTTCACACCTTGCTCATGCATTCTAAATTCAGACACTTGACCATCCCCGCACAATTACCGACCTACTGCCAATATCAAAGCAACTAATTGCCAACAACATCTGTGTCCGCTCTTACCAGGGGGTGGTGGGCAGGGCCTTGTGGGTGTTCCTGTTTTCGGGGGCAATGCAGGAGGAACATCCTCATTTTTAGCTGGTGGTTCCTCAATTAAGTTTTTAGTTATGATCACGCTGTTGGCAGAACCCGATGTGGAAGAGCTAAAGGGATCCTCGTTGTTGGCCTTCAACAAAGAAAACAGCAACATCCACATTTTCAGTGCAATTCTAGCATGCTTCCCCTTCTCATCATGCAATATTTATTTAGAACTAAAAGGCTGGACTAATGCAAAAAGCAAACACTTCTGTTTGTTTTTAACATCATCCACATACTTGAGGAGATTAGAAATAACGAAAAATCCAGAATGGTTACTGTGCACAGCAATAGAAAGCTGAGTGCAGTTACACACGCAAAAGTAATACAGCTCCTGTTAAACTCATTTTTTTTCCCTTAAGTAATTATAATATCACTTCAAATACAGAGAAATTAATTATAAAGCCACAAAGATTGCATTGCATTCTTTCCAGTGGAACTGCAGGACAATGCACTATAAAGACCTTTCTTCCAAGGAAGTCGGCCCTTATACATTTTTAGTAGCGGCAAAAAAGTAACAGAACTGGTGGCAGAGAGAGTAACCTACGTCTTGGTACCACAGAGTTTCATGTATTTTCTATGAACAGCAGCAGCTTCATATACCTTTGACAGCGTGCTGAAGTCAAAGCCGCCTCCGAAGGATTCATTTCCGAACACAGAGGCAAAGGGGTCGGTAGCTAAATACACAGAAATCAAGTCAGAATGAAATTAAAAGTTAAATATTTTAGAGGTTGACAAAAACCCTACAACAAGAACGCAACAGTTACATATTTTGCAGTACAGACTAATTCAAGTGAAATATTTTATGAAGTGGAAACTTTTAAGTTACTAGTTAAAAATAATTCTCCTGAACAGGGAGTAATTCAAAAGAAGTACCGAGATTCCACTGAAAGAATCAAATAACCATACTACTGGATGTTTCACTGAGATACATGTATGTATACACACAGAGGTACTTTTTTGTGTGCATACAGCCATATACATACAGAGACATATATATATATATATATATATATATAAAAACATGAACAAGAACAAACTTCTGACTGTAGGATCACTTGTGAAATAAATTATCTAAACCTCATATACTCTCAATCTACTCCAATAGTATCTTCGCATTCTTATGTGCCTCAAAATATGTAAAACCTGCTATTGTACTGTAGAGCAAGAAGTCCATTGGCTTTACCAATACTCGCTTCTGCATCTCCAGAAAACAGCATTTTGTTCCCTACAATTTACCTGAACAGGTTTACAACATGAAATCACACACAGATTAATGTTTTGTATTATCATTGTCAGTGCAACTTGGGAAAATAGCAGATTAGAGTCTTCTCCAAAACATCTTTATCTCTCAGATGAGAGAGGATCGTAGCGAAACCGAAGGGACAAACTTTAACAGCAACAATTCTTGATGAAGTACTCGTTCTATGCCACATCTATCTTGTATGTTACTTAGAAAGTAACATGAAATGTTTTAAAACAATCCAAATGGGTAGCAGCACAACCATTCAAAGAGTCCAACACTCAGATCAGGATATTTCACCAGTGTTTGGTAAGGCAGAGGAACATCTCAGCAGTATCAGCGTTCGGTGATACGCACTGCAGATATGAGACAGTTTTACTTTATAAAAATACCCCCCTGCAAACTTGCACCTTATGTCATACTTTACATGAAAATCCAGGAAATGTAGGAAATCCCTAAAACGCTCCATTGCAAATTCAGTTAAAAGACTAGAAACAAAAACGAGCAAAACAAAATAAAAATAAACCCCGGGAAGTCTGACATGTATAATCTGCTTTTACCTGGATCATTTGATGTAGTAACAGTTGTTCCACCAGGAGCAAAAGGGTCATTCTTCTTTGATATCTCTGTCTAAAATTAAAAAATGTCTTTGGAGGGAAATTTGTTTTGCAGCTTAAAACATTCCTATTTCTAAGACTACAATCACTATCTTAACTTAGAAGTTTTAAGATAAAGTATTATGGAAGTAGCCTTTACCAGTATCAGTAAACAAGACTGTCAACAGAAACTCCTCCTCAAAACAGCAACTAATGCTTTCAAAAGAAAAAATATAAAATATGTGCGTATACTTCTACCCATTTTACACACACACAAAACTGGAAGTGAAGAATGAGCAGAAGCAGAACTGAGAAGGAAAGGAGATGGCAAAAGGATAAGAGACAAACTTATGACATGAAGAATTTCAGCTTCTTAGATTGTTTGGCTATCAGCCCTAAATATTATCTCATGCTCATCAAGTTCCATCCTACACCAGAGAAGGTTTCATGCCCAACTCTACCTTATTACAGGCTCAAGACTAATCCATAACTGCTTAGTTGTAATGTGAATAGCTGAAAGATATACCCAAGTATACCTGAAAGGGGTACGTTCAGTAAGAAACTCCACATTATGAGAGGGCTTCGGTGACTCGTATTAAAAAAACAGACAAAAAAACCCACCCACAAACCAAAACCAAAACAAACCAACAAATAAACAAAACCACAGAAAACCCAACAGAACCCAAGCAACATACACCTATACAACGATTTGTCTTTTCAGAGGGGAAACCCCATACCACATCAGATTTCAGATAAGATACGTAACGTACTTATTGATCCTACAAGCTTTGGAGGCAAAAGTCAAATGTCTCAACATAACTTGGCAAGATCAGTCTCGGGTTTCTTTCAATGTTCAGTAAGTTCTGCCAGCTACCAATAGAGCTTAGTTCTTGATTCTCAAATGTTGTTACAATAAAGCAATAAAGCTCCACACTGAAACATTTAAAAAATGTTTTTGTTTTTGCTTTTGTTTCATCTGTAACTACGTCTAGAAAATAGGACATAAAAGACAAGACAAAGCCATGGGGGAAGAGGTAACCTTTTACCTATATGATTTCCGAATATCAGCTTTTTAAGGTGTGTCCCAATGTACAAAAAAGGTTATTTTGTCCAACTCATCTACAGAAGGAATTAAAAGAAATGCTACCAAACTTACTGTGATACTATTGCTGTTGTCTGCAGTGCTAAATGGATCAGTGCCAGCAGTCACAAAAGGATCACTGGAGGATTGTTTGAAAAAACAGTCAGCTGCAAAAGGATCTGAGCCTTTGAAGGGATCACCACCAAAGGGATCTGAAAGGCAGACATCTCATTAACATTTCTGCCACCTTAACTAAGCTTGATATTTAAAACCTAAACATTATATTGCTTTTTTCATACTGCAAGATGGTGACACACTTAAGACCAAGGATCTCTGAAGTATGAAATTAATCTCTAACCAATTTGTATTCTGTGATTCAAAACATTAGACAAGCCAGCACTTTCTGCACATCATTAAAACTCTGGATGCTGCCAGTGGTTCAGTTCCAGAATCACCTGGGCACAGAGATTCTTCAACCAAGCCCCCTAAAAATGAAGCATTTTACAAAGGCTGGTGTTTCTCAGAACTCTCCTACCCTCCTCTCCCTCACTCCCCAAACAAAATGGATGGTCTTTTATTTGGCACCTGGTGCACAATGTTATTTTGCTAGAGCCTTCCTACCAGCCATTTTGCTGCTTCATCACCAGTAACTCTGTTCAGGACCAAGAAGAGAACGCAATGATGTTGCCTATACAGCCTGTCCACCTGGGGAGACTTCCCACCTTTTCAATATTTCGTTCTAAAGAAAGTTGGTAAGTTAAGAGCCTTTAAAGGAGTACGGTCCTACCTGTTTCCATACAAGAAAGGCAGCGAGAGTTTTGGCCTCCTGTTCACCACTTTCACACACTCAAATCCCAACTGAAGATACTTCTAACAGCGAGAGAACTTCACCGGCAACGGGCTTCTCTGAAGAGCTTTAATACCAGCAGCCAGCTGCTACTGCCGTAAGTTTATCTATCCTACGGTGACTTTTGGGACATTTCCATCTTTGTTGTGCTGAATGTGGTGACACTTTCTTCCCCCCACATACTCTCTGAGCAGGAATCGTTTAGAAAAACAAACACATTAGAAGCTACAAAGTTACTTACCAATTTTCCCAAAAGGGTCATCTTTGAAGGGATCACCTGTTTTAGAAAAGAAAAAAGTAACTTAGCATGCAGCATGTCCTCCGTTGGAAGCCTTTTGGATACGAACTCATTTCTAGAGCTAGAATTTAAACAACTCTCCCTCAGAGGAACAGTTCCACTATTTTCAGTGGAACTACAAGAACCAGCATTAGACAAAGCAAATGTTCATTAAGTAATTCCTTACCACCATGAAACACACACAAAAGCAGCCATCTCAAAGATACATTTCTGTTGGCTACTGTCAGTAAACACCCACATTATGCAGTATTTACCAGCACTGTAATCCAGACAAACCACTGACAGAAGTTTAGTCCCAGTTTTGATTAATTCTGACAGGTGCCGTGGATGGTAGCACCCAAGTGCTCATTCCTGTACTGAAGAGGTGGTGCTATTTGTATCACTTCTGCTCCCTCATCCACCTCTAAGAGACACCGATGTATCTTCTCTTAGCTGTAGGTTTCTACCCCGGAACATCGCTGAGCACACAAAGCCCACGAGACTGGTGACTAACAGATGCAGCTTCTCTGGAAGAAAGGCCGTGTCAAGTGCTGTGAGTAGGACCACTTCGCTATCAACAAAAAATCAAACAATATCTACACAAAAACATTCAAGCTGTTTTAAAGTAGTTTGATTTATCCATTAGAAGTATTAAATATGCACTGACATTATTTCAGAAGCCAAGTGATCTGAAACAAATTTAGCTTATTTTCCCTCTGAAGCGATAAGAGCTAAATTGATCAGACCATGTTGATTCTGAAAGCATGTAAAATCATATTAAAGTGGCTGAAAACATCTGCTTCAGCAGTTAATCCAAATTAACTCCCCTTCTCCAAGTGGCTCCACATAGACAGATCACTTCTTCCAACATAAAAGGAAAAATAAAAATCAGAGCAGCAGCATTCGTAAGTGGCAAGTTCTGAAAATAAAGCACAGCACTTCCGCAGGACACACAGATGGTGCAGTCCCACGTCACCGTTCTCCGAGTGCCAAACCCACCACAAGTAGGCCACAGCCATTCCCTCTCAACCACCCACGCCCTCCCCACCCCACAGCTCACTGCACCCTCGGCTGATCTGGTTGTGGATCTGGGCTGCAAATTAGACGAGCGACAGCACATGTCATCGCAAGTATGCCCACCCCTTTGAGCGGAAAAGGCAACCTCCAGGGAGCGGGGCAGAAAGAAAGGGGAAAGAAAAGAAAATATTCTAAAAATTCAATTTTCACAGGTAATTAGAGAGTCCAGATGAAGGAAGGACAAACAACCTGAACTCTCCATCATTTCTATTTTTGTAACGCTCTTGGCTCCACACTCCTGTCACCCAAACACCTCCACATTTCTTCTATAAAGAGCAGTTCCAAGGTGACGATCAGTCTGAGATGTGTTCATACAAGACCTGTTTCTGCAAATGTGCACCTAGAAAAGTTCACTTACTGTCAACAAAAGGGTCAGACTGGAAGAACTCTAAGCTGGCTTCAGAAACTAGATCAGGCAACGGATGAGATTCAGCATCAAATGGATCTTCCTGGGCAATGAAATAGAAGGAGAGAAAGGAATTAAATTTGTAAGATGTGCAGGATGAAAAACACATCGTCTTGTGTTACCATTTAGTGGTTTGTTAAGGCTGAAAAAAGGGACAGCTAGAATTCTACAAAATTCATCAACAGAGTTGCCTGCTACATGAGATGAAACGTTTTCATGACATCACACTCTAAATAAAAATAAGTGACAATTTTATTTTTCTGTTGTTCTGCGACCATCATGCAAGTTACGTGATACAAGCCTGAAACAGTTCATTTACTTTTCCTCCTCCAAACCTGAAGAAACTCACTTTTTTGGGAGCAGTTGCAGCTGGGGTCTCCTTCTCTTCCTCCACAACAGGGGCTGTTGTTTCAGGACTATTCCTCACCTGTAGAGGGACAAAAGCAATTCACCACAACGAAGTAAACAGCAGACTACTTGATACAGAATCACAGAATACACACCATTTTAAGTATTAAATAGCTAAAAACATACTAAAGGATACTTCAAGAGGTTCTTACTTATTGTAGAACACAACAAAATGTTCCATAAATCTTGTGAAAGTTTAAAAAAGAAAATCAATCAAGAATCTACTGGGACATACGGGGGCACATTTAAAGCAAGGCAGCTTTAGATTTTCTGTACTATTTCTGTACTATTCCTGCTTTCCTTTAATGTTAATTCTACTATTCAATTTACGGTATTTTGCTTGGAAACAAACAAATTTTTTTATTGACACTTTCTAGGCAAGCTAAAATTGCATCCTTTTCTGCTTATCAAATTTCAGATTGATGATATTTTTAAACACTGGCACAAGTGAATTTCAGGGTGTTATTCTGAGGGACTATGTTTCAGCAATCTCGATACATTCTTGACTTGTTCCAACTTCACAGCTGCATTGCATCACGATCAAACAGGCAAAACACTACTCACTGGAGACACACTGTTTATTTGTTCATCTTCTGCTATACTTTCCCTTTCAGCGTTCTCATTAAGGTTCGCAGTTTCACTGCTGCTGTTGCTAAGACTAGAATGATCCGCAGTTCCATTAACAAGTGTATTATGTGGCTCAGAGTGCCAACTAGACTGGTTGTTTTCCAACTCTTTGAGCTCGAGAAGCTTTGTCTGCACCTGTAAACACATAAATGTATATACACATCAGGATGGCAGCACACAGAAGCCAGCCTCCCTTAACTATGAGATGGAAGTTATGTATCTGAAATTCTTATTTCCAAAAACAAATATTATAAAAACCATGTTCTTTCAATCGAAGGATGAAATTTGAGAGATGAACACAAATCCAATTTAGAAGAGATATAACGTGGTTGAAGGACAGATCTGAGAACCTTCTCCAGCAGAGGAAGCGGACTGCACCACTGCCAACACCAAGACTTCTTGCTTTGTTCCTACTCCAACTCATAAGAAGAATGAGGTTTTTTGTTTGTTTGGGATGGTGTTTGGTTTTGTTTGAGCTTTTGTGTGTTTTGTTTGTTTTTTTAAATTATGTATTTGCAATTGCCTTAAACTCTAAATTAAAAAGGCTGCTTTATCAGAATTCTCATCTTCCAAGAAGAAAAGTCACAAGTTCATTATCTCCTCCCACACGACCTTTGGAGTCCACAAAATCCACAGTACGTCTTCCTAAGTGGACGTTACAATCACATGTTATTATTTCAGCAATATGCCTAATGCAGTGCCTCCCAGCAAACTTTACAACCAACTTGTCGGTCACGAAGGGATTCTTGGATTGGGCGGATTACGCAGAAGGATGAACACAGTTCAGATGTTTAGGTGTCCAGATCCCACTGACTTCTGCTACGGCAGTCACCTAATGGAGTTTGCCTTGCCTTGGTATGCGTCACAAGTCCGGTGGCAGCAAAGGCAACACCAGGAGTCTTTCAAATACACTGACCTCAGACCAACCTATGGTTCATTATTTGTGAGCCAAGAGCAATAAAACCAAGAGTACTGACATAAAAACTATCAAAACCCCAATGTCTGTAGTACAGTCAGGCACAACCCCTTCCATTATCAACCTCAAATCTGTTCATTGCAAGGACCTGTTGCTAGTATATTAAAATAGCACAACCTGCTCTCTACCTGTGATGGAACAATGGAAAAATCCATGTGTTTACTTCTCAGTATCTAAACATCCAAGTCAAATTTAATAATATTTATTAATACGTTATAAGGCTCTTCAACAAAAGAAAGTGTTCTTGCACGAACACTAGCAATGGAAGTCTTGAGGAAAAAAAAAACTGTTAACAAGTTACAGACCTGAGCTGTATGAAATGACCAAGCCAAAAGTCAGCCGTTTGTAGGGTTTAAAGGCAATAGGAAGGTTTTCCACTTTGTGTTTAACTTGGCAATGACGTGACTGGCTAATACATTAGAGAGCTGGCAAGTCAAAGGAGGATAATGATGAGGAAAGGGTGTGCAAGCCAACGCATCACTGAAGTAATAATAAATCACTGATCACAGACAGGAGCTAAAAGTTTCCTTTAACGTAATGGCAGACACTTCGAAGCACAGTTCTGTGCTTCAAAACCAGCACAACCATCTCTGCACGTCTCAGTATCTCGTCTCATTCCAATTTACTCTTACATTCACCTTACTTTCCCCCTTCAACACTGCACTAAGCAAATGTTATTAGTAATTTTCTACTGACATCACATCAATTAAAGAACAGTGAGAGCACACCCCAGGCCATGGCTGAGGAAGAAAGCTTGAAGTGACTCCTGAACACAGAGAATTTGAACACGCATTACAAATTTTTCATTCATTACATTGAGACAAATTATTTATGAAGTATAACACGTTAATCCTTTTTTATTAAAAAAACTTGGAGAAAAATCATGAAGTATCTTGAGTGACCTGAGTCAGCCTCCAATAATCCTAACCATGACTAGCACAGAACACGTGTGAGCAACTACAGACATGAGCAAACAGCAAAGAAAAAGGAAAACAATGCCTTCCCCTTAAGAAAAAACACACTAAAGGTTGTCAGCTGTTTTTTTTTGTCTTTCACACTGCCTTACTGAATGGATCTCCTGCTGTGAATCCCGCAGATGTTGCTGAAGAGGCCCCAGCTGTGCTCTCCCAGACTCTATGCAATGCTCCAGCTCGGCCGTTTCTTGCTGCAGGCGACTCAGCTCCTCCTGAGCTTTGGTCAGTTCGTCTTCATACGCTGAAATCTTTGATTCCTGGCTTGTTATTTCAGCCTTCAGCACGGCAATCTAAAGCATGGACAAATATTTCAAAGCCATATAAAAACACCCCCCACACCTCCAAAAACATCCAAATACTATTCTTTATGACCAGAAAAAGTAAACACCTCATAGCTACTGCAGAGATGATAGATCACATCTGAATGAAAGGCTAACTCCCTATTGGTCTCAATGAGATCACAGTATTCTAGCTGTTTTCCTGACCAACACAGATATTTTCAATACTGTAAATACCTTTTCATACCTTAAAGAAATACCATAGCTTTATATTAGTAAAAAACTATCTAACCATAAGATGATTTTTTTTAACCGCTAAGAAATCAGTCCCAGTAATTAGTGCTTCTAATTACACTTATATTGAATTATAAATTTGCATTATTTGTTTGCACGTAAGCTTTTGTGCAAGTATAGCTCGGTAAATTTGTTGACACACCGATCCTAAATTAGGAGATCACTGAAGTGATGTATTTCCTGTTCTCTGTTGGCGTCAAAATCTCGACACTGAGGCTGTTTCTCCATTAAAGGTTTTCTCTCCTGCCCCAACAACTGGAACGCCGCAAGGCTGAGCTCTTCAGGATGAGGCATTTGCTCTTTCAGGGGCCATCACCAGAGACCTTACCAGACGCGCCTCCTCCGCACACTTGTGCCTGATGTCATTCAGCTGCTCTTCCAACTTGGCCTTCTGCTCGTCGAGGTCGTGAAGGATTTCCTGTGCTTCCTGCTTCTGGGCTTGCAGCTTCTGCAGGTTACTGCTCTCCCGTTTTACTTCATCTTGTAGATCCTGTAATAGAACAGATCAGCTTTGCATTGATCCCTCTCTCCTCCTAACCACTGAACCCCACAGCATAAACTGCAGTGCTAACTCGGATTTCAAAGTATCAACAAATTCTTTCAAACGCTTGCAATTATTACACGTCAGACAAGCAAGCGTTCTCAAACTCTAATTGTAAGACATATAAATAATCCGGTTATTCGCTTTTTCTTTGGTAAAAAGAATCTCTCTGCAGAGATTAACTCTCTTACTCAGAGAAGTGAGGGTTTCGTTTTGAATTCAGAAGTGGTCTTTAATCAGGCTGCTACGTGGTCTCTCTCCTGTGTTTCAGCAGTACGTTTTACTGAGTTCCTTAACAGAAACTCTTTATTCTGCCCCTTCCCCCTTTGAAAACACATGTCCAAAAAGAGGAACTTGTTTTATTCAACACGGTAGACGACCAAGCCAGTGCATTATTAACTCCAGTGCTCTCCTTTCTAGAACCACCCCACCTCTAATTTTTCAAAAATCAGCCAAAACCTTATTTTCCACGTACCAGTACTGGTAAGAAACGCACATTCCTTACACAACAATATGGCATCTTTTAATTTATGGAACAGTAGTAAGTATGCATCTTGTGTTCCAAGTACATCAAGTAGCATCATACAACAATCGGTTCATTTCTGAGCATCAGGAATGGTTATACTTCAACAAACCACAGAGATAACATTGAAAAAAATGTCAAGAAAAGAATTCAGGAAGAAGAAAGAATCGTCAAAGTCAAGAGGAGGATATAATACAAGGAGATCAAAAGGATTAATGCAAAAGGAAAAGTATTAGATGAAAAGAGAAGACTGCAGCCTCTGACAAAATAGGGTAATTGTAGGAGGAATCACGAAAAACAACAACAAAAAAAAGAGAGATAAAGGAAAATGAAGGAATTTCTGATTAGATCATACAATTGTGTGCTGCTCTAGCTCAAGATCCTGTTGTCTTTTTCTTCGTGGTGTTTTGTCTGGGATTTTTTGGGTGAGAGCGCTGGTTTATCCACGTGTGTTAACACCTCCAGATAATCAAGACAAAAAGCCAGACAGAACCAGGAAGGCGTATGGTGCAGCAGTCATGCTCTGCAAATACGTAACCCCAACAAAGCTGGGAGACTGCCTCAAGAAACATCACAGGATACGTTTATGGGAAAACAAAAAATAAAAAAAAGTAAACCAAACAAAATACACAAAATCCGCCACCCACAACTCCCCAAATCAAATGTGAAGTTCAGTAAATGGCATATGACTGATGCACAGCAGTCAGACTAGGTGAATGACTGATTATTTCTAGTTTACGAAAGACAAACCAGCACACACACACACAAAGCTTTTACAGCAGGCTGGCACAATTGGGAGACTCTTGACCCATTCATTTTCGACACTGCTTTGGAAAGCAAGTACCAGCTGACACTCGACTGACGAGGGAAAAAGCAAGCATTTAAAGAGATTTCAGTCTCCTTTCTCTGAGAAGCAGCAAGAATTCACATGCACACAAGCTAAGTATAGATCACCCCCGCCCCTTGCTTCTGTTCCTTGCCTCCCAACGTCGGTGCTGGGCACAGTGGTAGAGAAGCACTGAAGAGACCTGACTGAGCCTGACGGCTCCCAGGAGAGAGGAGAGGGAAAAAACCACGGCCAAAACCCAAACGTGCTCACACAACTATTCCAAAATTAGAGGCCAGAGTAGACACGACGCACAGAACTGGGGATAATACTTAAAGATACATCCTCATGAAGTAAACGAAGCTTCAATCAAGCTCTGATTTCTCAGCAGAGAAGCAGTATCTTAATGTTCAAGCACTGCATGAGATTATATATAAAAGACTATTAACATATTTGAGGTCGTGCAAACTAGTGTTTTTATGGTAATACTAATCTTTGCATTAGATTTGCAATCATTATAACCCTCCATGCTGATGTAGTGTAGGGCAAGGCAAGTCTAGAGATCTGTATTTCCACAGACAGACCGTGGATTTAATAGCTTGCCAGCCTGTACTTCTCAAAATGATTCAAGTGCTAAGGACCAGTAAACCTGAAAGAGCACAGAGAAGTTCAACTTCACTGACTTTCTAATGGCTCTGGTGCATGGCCACAAAGAAAGAGTAAGGACAATCCAATGCTGAGTGGGATACTCAGAGTATAAATCCATCATTCTCTCCCTCCTCCCATACAAATCAGTTCAATCCATCACAGATCATGGCTATATTTTAGATTAGTATTTGTGTCCATGGAAATAATTCTGGTATCAGAAATCCAGGAGCGTGATGCCATGAAACCAGCTTGATCCAAGGTGGCAGATGAGAACTCACTGGTTTTGTGCACCACCTTTAGAAATGTCACCTTTAGAATAAAACCAGAAGAAAAAAGCATGACGTAAAGATATTCCTAGCCTGTCACCACTGGTCTCTGAAGTTCTAGACAGTTTCCTGAAACATGCAGGTCCTCCAACATTCAGGTGCAAGCAAGGTATCAAGGATGAGGGGCCAACAGCTGAAATAAATGCTGCAGCCATGTCCCATTTGATCCTGATGGTTTCTCATTTTTCTGACAAGCCAGTGACAGACTGCTCCTTTTGCGCAGACTGACAGTGCCCTATAACTTTATATTTAACAAGGGACAAATATCTTGTGTGGTCACTAAGAGGTTAAAGGCCTGAGACAATAGCTTCCAACATTACTGCTCTAGATACAGTGACTTAATTGTCCCGTGATGCTGCTGACTATCAAACACTAAACACATCCCGATGATGCTAACAGTGTAACATTAAAGGTAAGGTTTTTATTTAGCTTTATATACCTTTTGTGTAAAGGCACCAGAGAACCGAACCTTCACCTGAACACACACAGATTCCAGAACACGCTAACAGAGCCAGCAACACCTCTAAGAACTGCTAACGGTGTGAAAAGGTGATCTGCAGAGCGGGGGGAGGACCGATCCAAGACACCGGCAACTTCGCCGGCATTCCTGCCGCTGCTCTCGTGACTAACAGGCCAGCATCTGATTATCTTCCCAAAGGTCAGACTATTAATTAGCACCAAATTCACAACGGCTGTACCACATTGGCTCTTTTTCTGCCCAACACAAAGTAAAATGCAGAAACCCTGCATTATTCGCTCTTAATCAAATAAATACAATTTAAAGCAAAGATTCCTAAAATAACTGTAGAAATAAATGTAAGCGATCAGATATGATACTGAAGATTATTTCTTCTTAAGCCAGCAACTTCAGTTGCTTTTGCAGCTTAAAATTTAATTGAAATATTGCTTTGCAGCATTTAATTCAGAGCTTGGCCTGACTACGAGCACCCTAAACACTAATGCTGAAGGTATAATTCTTAATCCCCATAAAACACTTGTACATTTTCAACCTTCTGATACTCTGGAAATTCAGTGTCATGCTTTTAAATAAAAATCAAAACCAAACATTATTTTTAAAGTTCACTTACGCAGGCAAAATAAACTTGAAGCAACATTCATCTCAAACTGGTCATTGCTGTGGCTCTTAAGAAGCAGCCCATCTACAAGCCCTCTTAATTCAGACACTTCAGTTTATTAATTTGCAGTGCTACAGTGCCTTCTTTAGTTTTAACTACACGTTAGATAGCCTTGCTAAAAAAAAAGGAAAACAATTATAATATTTTTAAATTTCTCCTGTCCTCGGAGCTTGCACACTCATAAAAACCGACACACCTACACCAACCCACATTCGTATAGAAAATACACTTCAAAGTACACTGATCTTCTCAGCCGCCCATTTTTTTCTTTTCACCGAATAAGTGACATGATCTAAAAACTCAGTAATCCCACTGCCATTAAAGCACCATACGGTGCAATATCAGGTGTCTGAACAATAATCGTGTGTCTCATTTACCTGGACCTCACTTGTCCTCTGCTTGATGGTATCTTCTTTCTCCTTCAGGTCTTGCTCTACATTATTCTTTTCCCTAGAAGACCAGCAAACAATGCAAGAATACTTCAGAACATCAGCTACAGCAGGTACAGTTATCCAGCCCCCTAAGCCTGTATCTCTCTTTAAATACATGGTGAAACATTAAACACAAAAGATGTAAGGGATTTCTGCTTTCCAAATTATTTACAAGACAGAAGCCCGCATAAGCGTTCCGCATAAAAAACCCCCGTCTTTCCACCCAACTGCACTTCAGCGATAAGAATGGCTCAAAAATGGAAGGGGGCGGGAGGGAGAAATCAATGAAATCCTGTCTCCAGTGATCTCACTGTTGCTATGGAGCACTTGTCTAATGAAAACTGCTGGGAAAAGTGGGAGGGATTGCATCAGATTCCATCTATTAACCCCTGCAAACACAGCGATTCCTAAGTGAACAGCAGCTAGAAAACACTTCAGCAGGCCAGCCCGGCTGCTCAGTGAATTTTGCCTATCAGAGTTTAGATCTGCGTTGGTGAGCTCAGTCAGAACTAAGTTTAGTTTCTGGAATCGCCATCTGCCTGAAGACTCCATGCGCAGCTATTTGCTGTGTCATATCAGCTCTGTCTCTACAGACCTTTGTTCAAGTTTAAAAGCAACTACCGATGAATTATCATCAATAAATTCTTGGCAGTCAGACATAACGATAGCTTTATGAAAGGGAAAAAAACAAACCGAAACATAACCCAGAAGTGTAACTGTTTAAAAAAAATTACGAGTGTTTATCTCTAGACAACATATGGAACCTTTTCACCCTTCACAGATGCAGAAAAGCATTAAGCATTAAAGTGTTAACACTATCTTCTGTATGCAGGAATTTACTTTCATAAAGATTTTGTTAATAAATTAGCACACACATTAAAAGTTAGAATTTGAACAAAGAGAAATGCCACAGTGAAAAGCTATTGCTAGATTACTAGTACATATTGAAATCAAGGTAACTTCGTATTTTAAGCGCAGCAGAATGGTAATCAACCTAAAACTATTAACCTTACTGTTTATTCCTATTAACACAGAAGAAAGCAGTTCTGTCTCCAAAGTAAAGCTGGTCTCACTTCTCTTTACTCAAGCTGAGGAATTCTTGTTTACTGCTAAACCACATCCAATGGAAAATGAAAAAATCCAGATGTCACAGATCTTAAATGTACATTCACTCAGAAAAAATAATTACTATAGATTATGCTCTGCTATTATTTATCTCAGCACCTGATTAAAGAGCAACTTGCTGATTGTGCCCAAGGTGAACACTTAAATGGAAGGAAAAGGAAAGATGTGGAAAAAGGGACTTTGATGAACATGGTTAGTTATTTCATTAAGTATGAACCTTCAGTTTCCTTAAATTCCTCCCTCTCCATTCATTATAAAAGGAAAGTACCATGGAAATTCTAAGCAAATCTTTACCATATCCATGAAAGCTATAGCACACTCTTCTAGCTCAATAAACTAGTATTTGTGGCATAGTTGTACTTAGCCATTTAAAGCGTTTCAACACAGGGCTGAAATAAGTTCTGTTGATTTTTGCCTTCCATAATTTTCCATGAACAAAGGGCCTCAATCTCAATAAGGCACTTCTGGAGAGCTGAATACAAGTTGGGCTGAAAAATACCTCAGACATGCATCGAGCACAGCCAACAACTCAGCCATATAACTCCTGATTGAAGACAGAAGAGAATAATTGACTAGGTAGACAAACGCTTGTTACTTCTCCTGCTTGGGTACGAAAATCGAGCAGGAAACAGAAATGCAAGCAGGCATGTATGCTTTAATATAGAGACTTTCTATGTCACTGTCACTCATATGCCTGCGAGACTGTCGGAGATGAGCATCACTTCCCTTTCATTTCAGCAGAAGCCAAGCCAGGTATCTAAACCCTGCAATCTCGTCTACGTTTCACCCCCAGGCAGCTCACACCGGCCAAATCACAACAGAAACAATGAACTGGGGGGAGGAAAAAAAACATCAATTGAAAGAAGTATTGTCAGGCAGCACAAGAAAAGCTTAGGCAGCAGTCTGGGCACAGGAAAACAAGCTGAGCATATACAGCCGACACGGAACACATCCCCTCCTCCCCCCAGTAGTGTGTCTTTGTTTCCAAAATAAAACCAAACCAACACGACACAGACCTACTTAATTCACTAATTTTTCTGATTGCCTCCATTTCTTTTACAAACTATCTGGTATGCCTCTGTAGGAATACTTAGCAACTGAAAGAACCAAAAACAAGTAACAAAATTCATTTATTGTATGTGACAGGTTTCCTGGAACATAAAGTCCCTTACTATATCAGCGCTTAAAGAAAGAAAAAAAACCACCACCACAACGACCACAAACAACAAAAACCCTACAACCAACCCAAAAAGAACTGTGGTCTTCCAATAAAGGACACTTGTAACCAATTCAAGTCACTTTATGAGAGCAATACAATTTCCCTGTGTATTTTAATGGTAGTCAGGTCAGGAGAACCTCATCTCAAAAAACTAAAAGCAAAGATTAAAAACACCTCCAAAACTAAGATGGTTTCTGCAGTGCAGATACTTCATGATTTACAATCAAATAATCTTAGTAAATCCATAAGCCTTATACCAATTTGTGAACGGAGTAATTTATAAATGTGAGCCAGCACACTGCAAGTATTTTTTTACAGCTGACAACTGCAGAGTCCCACATCAGTAGAAGCATGCATAGAATCACAGAATGGTTTGGGTTGGAAGAGACCATAAAGACCACCTAGTTCCAACCCCCAGCTGTGTGCAGGGACACCGTCCACTAGACCAGGTTGCTCAGAGCCCCGTCCAACCGGTCTTGAACACTCCCAGGGATGGGGCGTCCTCAGCTGCTCTGGACAGCCCGTTCCAGGCCTCACCACACTCGTGGGGAAGGATTTCTTCCTTGTATCTAACCTAAATCTAGTCTCAATTTAAACCCATCGCCCCATGTCCTATCACTAGATGCCCTTGAAAAAAAGTCCCTCTCCAGCTTTCTTGTAGGTCCCCTTCAGCTACTGGAAGGCTACTATAAGGCGTCCTTGGAGCCTCTTCTTCTCCAGGGTGAACGACCCCAACTCCCTCAGCCTGTCTTCCCAGGAGAGGCGCTCCAGCCCTCTGATCACCTTTTTGTCCTCCTCTGGACTCCCTCCATCAGGTCCATGTCCTCTCACGCTGAGGGCCCCAGGGGTGAATGGAGGCAGCAGAGGAAATGCCCAGAATGACAACGTGTAGCAAGCATGGCTTCTTGAGAGACAGAGCAAAGAACACAGAGGTGATGTGTTCGCAGCTCAACAGTTAGTGTGGGAAAGAGTTCTGGCAGCCAATAGCTTTTAAATCCAATTCAACAGAAACAGCATCAGGAAGTTGGAGGTGTAGGATCAGATGAAGAATAAAATGCAGAACACTTACTAGCAAGGATAATTCCTCTCTGGTAAGGAGAATGATTTGCCTAGGGATGTTGTGGAATCCGTCATTTCGAGCCTGTCAGCACTGCTGCCTTTAAATTCTGTTTCAGTTGCACTATATTTTTAGAAAGCTATTTGAAGCTTTTTTGATCAGCATCATGGGAGACTAGACCAGATGTTTTTAATATTCTCTTTTGAGCCATAAAAACCTTTTTCTTCCTCAGCAAACCCTTCTTTGCTTTCATGCATTCAAAGCTAGCCACAGCCCACAAATTAGTGCAATTTCTTTGAGCTTTACCAATACTACATTCCTCTCTAAGCATGTGAAGAGGTTGAACTTAACTTGGTATATCTCACCAGAGGTACCATCCTGCACATGTGTTGGACAGCAACAGTTAACTTTTCTTGAATGTACATCAGGTTAAAAGGACCATAAAGCTGATAAGCTGGTCTCTCTAACGTCAGGAAACAGCAAAATATCCCCAGAAAAACAGGGCAACCTCTCTCTGCCATACACTTACATCAAGCCTTTGAAACAAAGTTCAGAAATGTATACCTGCTTAACAAAGCAACAGTAAGAATTTTAACATAGGCTAGATTATTTCTTCAAACTTCTGATTTGGAAGTAACTGAGCTGTTGTAGCTGAAAAGGTTATTGGGGACAAAGGGGAGAAGAAATAAGACAAACTGAAGTACTACTACACAAGGAATTCCTACAATTACAGTTGTAGGTGAAAATAAGAAATGTTGGGCAACTGTGAGTGTAGATAATGCTGCCAGCTCTGTGAGTAGTCATCTGTCACTTATTATGGGAAAGACCTGTGATTTGTTTTTGCCTTTCCAGCTAAGGTGGTTCTAAGTGTTGGCCATGAAGAAACCTGGCCAGGGTTGTTTCATGTTTGGCCTCAGTTTTCACCAGCAAGAGCTCCCCAAGTCACAGAAGGTGAAGGCAGGAACTGGGAGAATGAAGAACTGCTCACTGGAAGAGAAGACCAGGTTTGAGGCCACCTAGAGAACCTGAAGGTGCACAAGTCCATGGGACCCGATGAGATGCATCCAGGGGCCCTGAGTGCCCTGGTGCATGAAGGTGCTAAGCCACAGATTGGAAAAGTTGGGGCAGTCCACTGAAGTTCCCACTGACGGGAGAAGGGGAAACATAACCCCCATTTTTAAAAAGGGCAAGTGCACTTCAAGAACAGATTCAATGTCTATTACTGGGTCTCAGGAACACAGCTCTCGTAGATACTTCTCAGTGGAATTATGGACCAGAATTATAACATATTGAGTTCAACAGCTGGGCGACATCACAGTATCACAGTATGTTTGGGATTGGAAGGGACCTCAAAAGCTCATCCAGTCCAATCCCCCTGCTGGAGCAGGAACGCCCAGGTGAGGTCGCACAGGAACATGTCCAGGCGGGTTTTGAATGTCTCCGGCGACAGAGACTCCACAACCTCCCTGGGCAGCCTGGGCCAGGCTCTGCCACCCTCACCGAGAAGAAGTTTCTTCTCAATCTTAAGGAGAATGTCTTGTGTTCCAGTTTGCACCCATTGCCCCTTGTCCTGTCACTGGTTGTCACCAGAAGAGCCTGGCTCCATCCTCCTGACACTCCCCCTTTCCATATTGATCCCCAGGAATGAGTCCCCCCTCAGTGTCCTCTTGTCCAGCTCCAGAGCCCCAGCTCCCTCAGCCTTTCCTCACACGGGAGATGCTCCACTCCCTCCAGCATCTTGGTGGCTGCGCTGGACTCTCTCCAGCAGTTCCCTGTCCTGCTGGAACTGAGGGGCCACAACTGGACACAATATTCCAGGTGTGGTCTCGCCAGGGCAGAGCAGAGGGGCAGGAGAACCTCTCTGACCTACTGACCACCCCCTTCTAACCCACCCCAGGTACCATTGGCTTCCTGGCCACAAGGGCCCAGTGCTGGCTCATGGTCACCCTGCTGTCCCCAGGACCCCCAGGTCCCTTTCCCCTACACTGCTCAATATATCTTATTTAATAATGAACAAAAATAATTTAAGGTTCAATTACATTTTTGTATAACTATCCAGACTGAAAGTGTACTTTACCAGTAATAACAGAAATGTGGATTTGCCAAAGATGTAAAGTTTCCTACCCTTAGCACAGAGATTAATCTGCTGCCTAGCACTGCCACCTGTGCTGGGGAAGGTGCAGAAAAGTAACAGTTACTCTGCTACCAAAATAATTCACTGAAGGATTTCCAAGTAATTAAAAAAAAAAAACAAAAACAAAAACAAAACAACAACAAAACATTTTACTTGAACCACAACTGACTTTGTGACTTTGAGAGTTTGCTGGTCATTCTCAATGAAACCACACAAAACTCTTACTACTATGTTTCAGTTTGACAATACAGGCTTAAGCCTCTGATTGTTAATCCTGTTCTAAATCAGATCCAAGTAAAATTCACCTTTCTAAAAATAAACACATACTAATAGTTGCCCATACCAGATCTTCAACAATCTATTATCATTCAAATGTGTCTCCAATAATTGTTCAAGTACATTTGCCACTGAAGAAATGGAAGCAATAACCTCTAAAAGCCACGATTCCTTTGTACCCCACAGTCAGAAAACAAGACATAAACAGACTGGCTTGCATTTTAGGCTGCAAGCCCACCTACTGAAAACCACCTTCAGCTAAAAATTCATGCTAGTGAACAATTTATTTCCTTCTAAGATACTAACAGCAAATACACACTGTTCTAAATCATATTTCAGGTTAATAAATGTGAGAGTCCAAAGTTGGACTTAATACAACCTAAAGAATAAGAGACGAAGGCAGAACAGGGAGAAGTGAGGAGGCAGTGGGAGTAATGAGGGAGAATAAGCAGCCAAGGGAAAAAACATTTGTGTATTTAGGAAACAGACTGTGCTTTGACAGATTGCCAAATTCAGTAATTCCTGCAAGTGACATGAATTAGACAAGCAGATTTCATCACGACAAAGCACCCTCACCTATAACAGAGTAGAATTAACTGTTCTTAACAGAATTTTCTGTAGATGTGTGATAGCACAAAAAACAACAACAACAAAAAAAATCACTGAAGAAAAATGCATACTGTGTCTTGAGGGTATGACAGACACTATACAATATATATGAGCTTGATTTTCATAGTCACTTGAAGTCATCTTCTTCACTACCTTAGAAATAATTAATGGAACCCAAGGGTCTGCAGACTTCAAATTTAAACAATATTCCTCAGTGCAACAGCTTATTTTATAAACAGAAGTGAGGTATGTCCATCTTTATCACCACCAAAAACCTGGCAGAGGTCCACATACAAAATGTTATCTTCCTGCTCTCTACCCTACATACTTGTTGATGTTTCCCATCTCACTTTACTGCCGCTAGACAAAAAGTCCTTACAATTCCCTCTGCAAATCAAAGACAACTAACACCAATTTATATCACGGTTCCAGCGTCCTAAAGATCTGCACCATTCTCATCTACCGATTAAGATGAACAAAAAGGAGTATTTCCATCTCAGGATGCTAAAACATGCAGCTCTCCAAAGCACAGCCAGAAGGCATGACGGAGAGACCTTTCATCTGAGTGAGCAACGAGTGGAAGTGTTAATCAGCACTACAGACATCTACAGACAGACTAACCATTTATTTTAGCACAGCAGACTATAAACACCTGTTTTTCTCTTATGCACTGGATTGATTTTGTTGTTTTGTTTTCTTTTCTTTTTTTTAAAAAAGTAAGCAGCATTAACAAAATCTAAAGCAACTATGACTGCTCCCCTGTTACCTACCTCTGCAGGTCTACTATTTCATTGTTCAACGTATCAAGTTCTTTAATGGCAGAAAAATCTGCTACAGAATTCAGTCCTTGAGTACTCTGAAAGATAAAAAAAAATAAATACTGTTAGTTTATAGTTTATGCTGCCCAACAATTCTGTTCACTTTTTGTGACAGCATGATATCCTCTTGTAACAACTGTTGGTAGTATTGTATTTCAAATCTTCAATCTCAAAAAACCCAACACAGTCCAGATGCTGTATTACCAGTACACAACATGCACACAATGCGCCCAGTAACTCGCAGGGGGCGAAGGGACCTCTGGAGATCATCCAGTCCAAGCCACCTGCTCACGCAGGGTCACAGAGCAGATCGCACAGGATCACATCCGGGCGGGATGGAATGTCTCGGAGGAGGAGACTTCACACCCGCTCTGGGCAGCCTGGGCCAGGCTCTGCCACCCTCAGACAAAGACGTTTCTCCCCATTCACAGATTTCTGTCTCCTATAAACTCCTGAAGACATCTTCCACAAAGGCACAGGACCACGTGATCAAACAACAAAAAAAATCTAGTTCTAAAGTGAGATTTATTTTACAATTAATGTTTAGTTGGCTATCATTCATTTAAGAATGGTTCTGCTTGTTTACTACTTTTATATTTATATTTCTTCACCTTGGTGATCCTCCTGTTGCAGAGCATAGACACTTATTTGCAATGCTTTAAGTGATATTGAGCTAGTTCAATGTCAACCTCCAGAGCACTGAATGAAACTTAAACAATACAAAGTCATAGGTAAGTTACACCCATGAGCTCCTATTTATGTCTTTCTAATAAGACAATCACTGTAATACAAATTATTTGTTTCAAAAGAGTACACATAAATGGCTAGAGAACAAATGTTGAAGACACAAATTAGCAAACACTCCAATTGTTCTACTGTGCCTTATCACAACATGAACATGGTTAGGAAGCCATAGTCACCGTAACTACCTTCTACAAATACGTCCGTTCCTTCAAGCCTTGAATAAAGTCATCCAGGACAAACACAAAGTTCTGAGGAAATGTATATGCATGTAATTAAAAAAGACAAGTGATATCCCCCAAAAAACACAAAAGTCTTTAAATGCAGTTTCTCTAAAGATAAATCAAGATGCTATTGACTGTGTTTATTCAAGCTTACACTGTGTTGGGGGAATAAAAAAACGTCACCAGTGAAACTGAGCGCACCGTGGCAGGGGACGCCATTCAGCAGAACTGCAGATCATCAGCGCACATTTGACTAGAGCAAACGGCACAGACTGAGAATAAAAACACCCAAACACACAGCTATTCTTAAACCGGTCAGTGTACAGCTTCTCAAATGGGCAAAATAGCTACGACGTTCAACCCTATTCTAAAGGAACTTCACAGGAGTTCCGCAGAGCTGCTCACGGTGCTCCAATGAGAAAGTTCTTACTTCTCCTAGGAAGGGGGTAGAAGGAAAACACGGAGCTATTAGCTACAAATTCAAATTCCTTCCAGGCCTCCTCCTCTCACCAGTTAAAGAAATCCTGCACACTAATGCCAGCAATCTTGAACAAAATATAATTTAACCTTCTTTTCTGTTGTTCAGGAGAACCGGTGTGGGGCAGCAACACAAAAGCCAACATTTCTACCTTCAACACGTAAGTTAAAAAAGACAAAACTTCAAACTCTTGCTGCCATTTACTAGACCGCAATCTACATGTAAATAACGCTTCAAGTTTTTAACTCAAAATAGTAATAAAAGTAAATTACTGTCAAAGTTCTTCAAATTTCCTCAAAAGAGGAAATTGCATATAAGTCTAAATTTTATGGCTGGTAATGCAGGTGCAATTTGGTGACTACAAACAATCCCAGGTAAAGAAACACAACAACAAGTCCTAGACTGCTGCTGTGTCCCATGCGAGGGATCTGCATTCAGACCTCCAAACTGACATAAAAGTTGCACACCACTGTGGCAATAAAACTCTGTAAGGAAACCAAACATTAGATAACAGCAATATACATACACACGCATTCTGAACATCTGCCAAGAAGGATCACAAGTTAACTTTCCCTACTTTAGAATATAATGGATTACGGTTACTGATACTTCTGCTACTACTTCATACTGGTCGAGTCAGATGATGAAGCCTACGGTTTTATTTACAACAGGGGTGTCAAACTCATTTTCATCAGAGGTCACATCAGCCTTGTGGTTGCCTTCAAAGAGCCAAACGGAATTGCAGGACTCCAGAGTTCTAAACTGACACTTGGCCCTTTGAAAGCAACCGCAAGGCTGATGTGGCCCCCGCTGAAAATGAGTTTCACACCCCTGATTTACAGTGTAAGCCACTCCACTTCCAAGAAAACCAGCAAAAAAGGCTATTTCTGCCTCCTGCACTTACTCTCTGGGTTGAATCCTTGAGCAATAATCTTGGACAAGCAGGTTTTTTCATAACAAGACAACATTTATTTTGAAAAAGTTCAAAATGAGCTGAAGTTCAAGCTCAGTCCAGTAAAATCAGTTCTTGGTAAGGGTTTACAGAGCTAACTAAAAGAGCTCTTACCCTCTTTCACAATATTCTTAACTCTTATCGTTTATGTTAGTAATGAAAAAAAAAAAAAATATCACAGTGATGTCTTGCAGAGTTGTGTAAAACAACGTACACCCTCAGAACAGCAGTAACTAACACCGACCTCACCTAACGTGTTCCGATCCCTATGCTTTCTACGGTACAATCAATAAAACCATGGGGATTAGTCCTAATGAGAACCGCCAACTGTCACGTTGGGTTACTACTGTCACCACTTCCCCAGCAATTTCAACAAGTTTAAGCAGCACGTATCACCAACGGGTGACGGCCACAGAGGTCTGGGTCCAAGAAAGAACCTTGGGGTTCTTCCAGATGAACAGCAATGGAAATCGGCAACAATCTGAGACCACAACATACTGTGACACTTCAGAGAAGGGCTGTGATATCTCAACGATTATGCAAGAGTCTTAGAAGAATGTGCATTATTAAACCAACAGACAGTAAATATTAGAAAAGCAAAGATTCTCTAACCTTGAGAAAGCAGAGTTAACAAACTGACAGAATAATAAGGATGAAAAGCAGAGTGGTGCAGAATGGAAAAAATAGTCCAAACTAGAAGAGAGACACAGAAAGGAAAGCAAACATACAGAAAAGATTAGTAGAGTTGCAAATAAAGCAATTACTTTTTAAAAGCAGAATGTAAAAAGAAATACCAGTTAGAGAAACTCAAAAGTAGTGCCAAATTTTGAGTTTCGTTTTTTCAGGTGTGAATTTTTCATTCTGTTTAAGAAAGCTGTAGAATTAAGTCAATGTGTTGCACAACCAAGAAAAGGTAACTCACATCAGACTTTGCGATGTGTAAAACAAGTAAGACCTTGTGGTGACCTCTACCATTCCGATACACGCAACTTGAACTGCTGGGGTATCGTCTACGGCTGCATTAGGATGGATGGCAACCAACAAACTATGAAGACATTTAAACTATCTGTGAAGTATAAAATGGAGGCCCACTTACTCTTAAAACTTTAAATATATCATTCTAAACTTTATTTACTTCTTATTGTTTCCAGATTTCTTAAAAAAGAAAGACATAAAAAGGGTAATTGTGAACATGTTACGAGAAAAACATTGAACTTGTACATACTATTTCAAATGCAAACTAAAATTTCTTTAGACAGGTAATAGGAAAAACTTATTTCAAAATAAGGAAATAATGGTTTCTCAACATAACATCTCTGCTTGGTTGGCATGAGCAATAAATGACAGCTTCATTTTTAAACACGAATGGAACAGTGCTTTATCAATTCTTTGCACTTAAGACTTGTTTTCTTACTGATATTGCAATAAATTTAAGGTATGCCAGTACTTGTGGTGCTTCTTGCGTAGCCCTTGAAACGAACATTCCTTGTTTGAGATTTATATCGAAAATGCCCAATCCATCCTTACCTTCTGTAACCCAACACCCCTCTCTGAAGGTGGAATCATCTCTGGAGTCAGCGCCTGAGGTGGATCAATGCCCTTCGTTAACTTCTGATTAATTAAATAGAAAGCCAAAGCAAACTGTTCCTTTGAAAGCTTTCCACAGTCCTTCGTGTCACAGAGAGCCCTGTACAGAGATGCACATGAAACAAATCAAATCCTCACTTCTGCAAGCATAGCCCTGTTTATTGTACTTGCTGTCATTTAAAAATGGGAAGATTGCTAGTGTGTATCTCCTTTTCTAAAAAAACACAATATAGAAATAAGGCATGGTAATAAATAGGCAGCATTACTCACACATCCACAACCTCCTTCCCCTGGCATGCTAAGGCCCACAGCTTGGTTACAGTAAGTTCCGATCTGGTGCAAGGCAGAATCAAGGCCATGAGTCACTAATACCACCTGAGCATCTGCAAGTGAAGCTCCTTCTAAAATAAGGAGCTTTTCACAGCCAACACAAGTTTATGTCATTTTCCTAAATTTCCCTAAATTAAAGTTTAACCATACTTATAAAAAAGAAGTTTTTCCTACTAGAGTGCCCTGGAATATCTTACAGTAGGAAAGAATTAAAAAGCACAGCGAGTGTCACTACCAGCTGTAATGAAAGACAAGTTGCAGAAATAAGTGGGCCATAAGCCTCGCATGCTAAGAATTTTATACAGATAATTCTCATTACCAGTATAGGGATAGTCTCTGTGTTAATGTAACACAGCAACACTATGATGCCTTGAGTACAGGGATTTAGCTGCAGTGCAGCATTTGTTTGTAATGATCCGTGTTTGGGTGCTTTACTTCTTCCCTTAGGAGATGACACATAGCATAAACCTGTTTTCCCCCCATTTCTGTCCAAAAGTAGAAGCAAATAAGTTACCACTGCTTATACAGAAGCCATGCTATTATATATAAAAAACAACTTTCACTTTCCAGAAATGTCAATACAGGAAGGAACAAGAACCATGCCATGGGCTAAACAGCCGTCATGGAAAAAAACCCAACAAACCTACCAGATATGTGCAAGAAGAGCAGAAGGCAGTCCTGTCTTCAAGAATAGGTCTCTGGCTTCCACACCTGACACAAATCCATCCATGTCCTTGTCAGTTTTCACAAAGATCTCATCATACTTAACTTTGTCTGCAGGCAACACAACCCACTGAAGGGGGTGGGGGTGGAAAGGAGAAAGAAAGAAAAAAAAAAAAACAAACAACAAAACAAAAAACCACAACACTAAGATATAGGCCTGCAGAGAAAAGTCCCATCAGAGTTCCAGACCCGAGCAGACGGAGGAAGAAATGCAGCCGACTCAATATGAGTGATAAAGCATACTTCAACTTTATTGCCCGAGATGGCGTGCATTTATACCAAATACCATAATTAATGCATACTTGTCTCTATCTAATAGGCTAAGCACATTTACTTACTCCACCTACTTGGGTTTAGCTAGCTATGCGCATCCCACATTCTTCTGACTCTTATCTCTTCAAAAATATCCTGACCCTGCCTTAGTCAGTACTTTTCCGTTCCCCCCTTTCCCACAGCCTAATAGACAAGCTAACTAAGGCCTACTTATGTCAACTAAAATGGGCTCTGCTCGTACAGTTGCTTGGTGGACTCATGTCTGTGCTCCTTGAGCCAATCCCCGACATCGGCCCTTCTGTTTTCCGATAGTTACTTTCAGAGTTACATAATTCAAGGCCTACAGCACAGATTTAAGATGTGATATAGATGCCTGGTTCATGAACCAGTTCTATCCTCCAAAACAGAGATGCAGAGAGATCCACAAGCCACTGCAAAAGCAGAAGCAAAGTCTTTCCGTCAGTGAAGCTCCAAGGCTGGCTGACACTGCTCTGCCTCTTTGCTTTTGTATTCAAAGTGCTCCCTGGAGGCCAGGTCTCCCCCCAGCGTGGGGCTGGACCCCCGTCCCTGCGCTCACGCACTGTCCTCCTCACTGTCTGGCTCCACCAGTTTTGTTCCTCTTTACGCAGCTGGAGGGACTGAAGAACTGCTCAAGCCCTCATTGCTGATAGTCGGCACCTTCTCAATTGTAGAATTTATCTCCCATCAAGGTAAAGACATGAATTAAAGCTACTACTCTTACTTCAACAATTTTTCCAAACACTACGCTACTATAAAGATGATTTCTTTTTGAGGGAAAGTACCTTCAGGAGCAAGCTCGTGGATGCTAATTAATTTCAGCATACGAAGACATTTAGATGAATCCCAAAAAGCGCCGTACACAAAGCATACACTGAAACACTCATCCAGAACGGCTTTGCTTCCTGATACACAACCAGGCTCACCACATTGAAAACTTTGGCATCTACAGAATTAGGATGCCAGTTTCTGATTACTCAAATACGGATATCCAAACATCCAAGCAGTATCTTATGCAGTAAGTACTACAGTTCTTACCATAGATTCTCTTCTCAGGTTTTTTTCTTTAAACAGAGCAACTAAGTTATCATCTACTCTGAAAGACATCTTCCCAAATTCGGCATTCCAAAATGACCAGGATTAAATAAGACGCTTGGAGGAGTGGAAGGCATCAAGTTCCCTAATAATAACATTTAAAAAACCTACCAAATCTCATGTGTTTAGATGAACATGCCAGACCTTTTATCTTCATTACCCATTGCTTGCATTTATCTACTCCATTTTCATTTGTCTGCACACACGTGCCTGCTAAAATTTGTTTTAAAATCTTGTCCACATTCAAGTCCATCCTCAGCCAGACTTACACTCTGCAGAAGTGTGCCTCGTCTGTATTTTTAAACTGGTTTCTTAAAATTCTGACCTTTGGGTTGAGTTTGATGCCTTGAAATAACTTATTTTAGAAATATTGTCAAAATCTTTACTAAATAATACTCTTTTATCCAACTGTTTATATCTGAAGACATCTACAAAAAGCAGAAAATAAATTTTGTACCTCTGCACCTGGTCTTCCCATCAGCCTCCTCTAATACATCAACCAATAAATATGGCAAAACAGGAACTAAAAACCTGTGTCAAGGCTCTTCATACAGGCAGCATCCAAAGTGCAGCATTGAAACCAGAAATCTTCTAAGCCCAAGTAAGTGCAGAACTATACCTGTGTTAAAGGTGTTTTGGCAGCTAAAATGCCCACAGGTGGCAAGGACTGATGAGACTCTTTGGTAGTTGCTGCAGATGGAATTAATGGCACCGCTCCGGGAACACTACGAGGTTTCCTCTTGGATGGCGGCACCAAAGCTGCAGGCAAGGACATCGGCACTGGTTCCTTCTCCAAAGCACAGTACACCAAAAACATGGCCTGAACAAGAAAACAAGGTGTGTGGATGCAAACATAAGAAATAAGTATATATATATATAAATAAAGTCATTTGTTAAGAAATAACTTCATAGCATTTTCTCATTACGCTTCTCCTTTACAGGCCCCCTCACCTGACTTGCAGCTCGTTGCCTTCTGACCTGTCTTTATAATTCTGCTTTTGAGGTTCGGCGCTTAGCAAATGAACTTCAGTATCTTTTAGAACATTAAAAAGACTCTCCTAAATATTACCAAGCTTGTACCACCACTTGTGGAATTTTATTCGGGAGAACACTTCAAACACTTTATTTTATTGTATTCACTGTTTTTGCAGGAGTCACCCCACCTAGTGACTATTCTTGTGTTGTGGTTGTATGTTTTAATAATTCTATGACTGTTGTTCAAGACACAGAACTTTACACATTATCAGTTTATCTCCACCATTTGCCTAGAGCACACCAATCCTCTGTTCTCTGAAGAATTGCAACCCTGGATTCAGCAAGGCAAACTTTGGCCTTTTCAGGCGATTGCTAAGGGAAATCCCATGGGTAAGGCTACTTGAAGGTAAAGGGGCCCAAGATAGTTGGTTGGTGTTGAGGGACTGTTTCTACCAGGCACAAGATCAGAGCATCCCGACACGCAGGAAGTCAAGGAAGGGAGTCAGGAGAGCTGCGTGGTTAAACAGGGTAAGCTCAGGTGGAAGAGAAGAGTTTATAGATCATGGAAGGAGGGGCTGGACACTTGGGGACAATACAAGGCTGTTGTCCGAGGGCGTAGGGAGGCAAGTAGGAAAGCTAAGGCCTCCTTAGAATTACACCTGGCAAAAGGGGTCAAGGACAACAGGAAGAGCTTTTTCCCATACGTGGTAGATAAAACTAACAGCAGAAGCAATGCAGGCCCACTGATGAACGGGGTGGGTGCCCTGGTGGCAGAAGATACAGACAAGGCAGAGTTACTGAACACCTCTGTCATGAGGCTTTCAGAACACCAGGAGGCAGAAGATACTTACAACTGCAAATTCATCTCGATCCAGCATTCCATCACGATCAATATCACTCAATTCCCACACCTGCCAAGAAAAAGCAGAATATAGGGATGTTTACCTAATCTGCAGCAGTTTCCTACTAAAAATCTCATTAAAATGAATGTGAGAACAGCCTCCCTCCACCATATCCTAAGTTCTATTAACATTAACAGCATTAGTTTTGAGTGAGCACCATACATTCACATACACCATGCAAAAGAAGAGAGCTGGAGACAGAACGCACTAACAGCACCCTGCCCTGAACCAAGTGTGAAAGAGTAACTGAAACTGTGGTGACACCCAACCTATCCACTTTTAACTTCCAATTTTTTTACTTGTTATACATGTGGCCACCCCATAAGATAGTGTTCAATAGTTGGGCTTACAAGTCTTCAATATGAAAATCAGATATCGCTGAGTGTAGCACAGCTATTATTTGTGAATTAAGTAGAAAGATATGCTTACTCGCCCTAAGATGTCCACTGGCAGTTTGGAGTTAAGAAGTACAGGTTTCACCTTATCGCCTGACAACAGTCCATTCACAGGATTTAAGCTGTCAAAAATAGCATCATACTTGGCCTTGTCTTCCAGCTGCAGGGGCAGAAGAACAATATTACTTATGGAAACAGTCACGCTTATAGGCTAAGATATAGTCACACTCATAGGCTAGGAAATAGTGGTTCTTTAAAAAGTATTAATTTTTTTAAGTTACAGTTGGAAACACACAGATGACCGTTCCTGATGTTTAAAAGAAAATACGAAAAAGCTATTATTTCTAAGTCAGCTGGAGAATAATCCAAAACCCAGTGAGATTTATTCTTCAATTATTTTCATGGCTTCAGGTAACTATTCATAATGAATCAGATTTCTAAACACAAAGAGACTTCCCAAGGGACAAGCGTTTTTTATCAAATTAGGTCTACTAGCCCAATTACAGATTTGACATGAATGGTAACTTATCGTAACTCATTAACTATAGCTACGTGTAGCATCATATTTTTCTCAAACACACTTATGATTTCTTGCAAGGCACATCATAGCCTGCTCTTCAGTTTACCTTAACAGCCCACGGTACATCACTTGATGCTGTTCCACTGAGTAGCAAAGGACTACTAGTATCAGTCTAAAGAAAAACACAGGAAAAACATCCACATTAAAAAAAATGGTTCTGACCTTGCAAAACCACTCCCTTATTTAAGAGGAGGCTCCTTCTCAAAGCCAGAACTGTATTTTTTTCACTTCTACCTTAGTTAAGGATACCAAAATTTGCAGCAAGAAAATTTAAATGCTTTTTCCATTAAGGACAACACTAATAGAACAAATACCACGCATATATTTAAACTATACATGTAGCACCTTACTCTTACTTCACATAGCTCAATTTTCCCCTATTGTAGGGCGATACTGCCCTCCAACATCACTTCCAGAGGCATTTGGTATTTATACCAAACGTTCCTAATTGTTCACTTAAAAGCGGTTCTTACTAATGAGCTGATATGTTCAATTAAAAAAGAAATCTTACAAATCTTGGTGGAGGAACAGGCAAATTAAGACTACTCAGGGAAACGTCCAATCCATTCTGTGCACATGCCACAAGTCGTAAAGCCACAAAAAATTCCTACAGGAAACATGAAATTTAAAAGGATTTATTATATGAAAATACTCAAATTTCAGAAGAATTGTGAGTTTTTCTAGTATTGCTATATATACAAAGGGTTGCAAATAGCTTCAAAGGGAGTCAGAAAGTGACAGAAAGCTGCAGTCAAAAACTGCTGATTTCCTTCAGAGGGGCAAAGTTCGTAATCAGTAGCTCCAAGCATTTAGTAGCTTCCTAGCTGGTGTAGCCAGTT